>NC_040018.1:6735935-6880602 GCF_000972845.2 Larimichthys crocea
TTTTTACTTGGAGGTCAGACGATTTTATATCGTTACACATTTCCGGTTGTTGCAAATGTTTTTTAGTTTCAGCTCTAGTTTGAGTATTTTTGACAGCAGAGGTTCTTAGTTTACAAACCACAGTGACACTGGAGAGGCCGAATCAACGAGTTTAAGCAAGGATTTATGTTTGTTGATCAGGATGCAAGAACTGCTCATGCTTTTCGTGATTTTCAGTTTTATAGATGCATACATTTTATTGTTATTCCAGTACGCTGCAAAATAAACAGCCTCTTTGTCATCGGTGTGTACCTGTGTGATGGGAGACAGCGAGGGGGACATGGTGGGGGACAGCTGCTTGGCCAGACCCCGGCGCTGCTCGCTGCCAGGAGACAGGGTGAGGGGGCTGATGGGAGCTGGCCGTCGCCGGGGGGAGTTGTTGGACAGACGCAGGGACGAGTTGATGGAAGGATTGCTGAGCGATGACTGCAGCTGGCAGTTGTTGAGGGACGCCTGGATCGAGGGATTGCTCAGAGATGAGGAGAGACCTGTGGGGACGGTAAAGACATGAGCAGATCTATGAGAATGTACATCAGGGTAAAACTAATAGGGCAGCTGTGAATCCAGAGCAGATATGAGCCGTTAGAAACCAAGCTGAACATGTGGAAGTTATGATGTAGCATGTACTTGATTTTCCAGCGTGCTCTCCAGATCCCGACCCAAAACACTAGACTTTATTGTGTGACTGGGGAGGAAGAGAAAGACGGAGGGCAGAGGGAAGGAAAATGAGAAGACAGAGGGGAAAAGAAAAGAGCTGATTGTAGTGTGCCAAAACAGGGTCAAAGTTCCTCTGTCACTTTGGAGCTTAGCCAAGCCGAACGGTGTCTGACCATGAGAGACCAACCATGCATACATTCACAGAAGGAAAGAGTGCTGCCTGATCTTATCGCAACCACCGCTGCTCCACTCAAGAGTTCACGTGAGGAAGTCGGAGACAGAAAGATTTCAATGAGAGTTATCCGTTATGTAGGTTGGCTGGCAAGGAGAAATCTGGAACCTGCTCAAAACATGCAGCTCTGGTTCCCGGTTTTTAAAATCGGAGGCTGGAAGAGACACTAGAATCCCAGCATGAATGAGTCACGACCACTGGACAAACACAGATTCTTCAGTGTCGACAGTCAGAAGGAGCACATGTCGAATGACTAGTCAAATCAGAATAATGCCTGAAACCCAAATCCTGCAAGAAGTCAAGTTCTCATCAGACAAGCATTCATAAAATGGCCTAATAATTCCAGTATGGTTCTAAAAACCCACATAAAATTAAATTAATTTGGATAAATAATGGATTGTTATATTTCCATTGTGAGGTGTTATTAATTAAATTTTCCAACCAAACTCCCGTCATTCCCCCGGAATTTTGTACGTGTATTAATCTGTATAATTATGTGGGTGTGAAATTTGAGTGTGAATGGTTGTTTGTCTCTTGCGTGCCCTGTGATAACCTGGTGATTGTCCAGGGTGTACATGCCCCACGGTGAACCCTAAAGAGGAGAAGCAGCTACAGATAATGGATGGAGATAGATAAAACTTGATAATTTCGACTTCGAATGAGAGAAAACCACAGCAAACAATAAGAAGACTGTCAACACAAACCTGTACCGAACAGACCGTCCCAATTTGGTCTGATCAGTTCTGGTATTAGGACTTTAAATTAAGAGACTGAGATCTGAGAGCTGAGACTTTCTTTAGCGCTCCATTTTCCTTCCCTCACACATCTTTAAGCAACCTGGAGGTCAGGACCCCTTTCATGAGGTTGTAAAGATGGCTGAACAGGATGAGAAAGCAGATAAGTTTTTCCTGCGAATATTTTACCTCTAATAATTTTTAAAAACAACAAACAGTAAATCAAGTCACAAGTACGGTGGGAGGGAAGGAGGGTGGGAACGACACATGCAGACACACAACACAGAGCCTGCTCCACCCACCCTGCGCGTTGCCAATGCCTAGGTGCATCATGGCGGCTGGCAAGTTTCCGGTGCTGCTGCCCCCCGCGAGGTTCGGGTACCCTCCATTGTCTTCAGGATCCAGCGGGGTGGAGACTCCTCTGCCATCGTCTTCTTCTTCTTCCCGGTGGTCCGTGACTTTGAACTTGTTGAAACTTTATTTGTTTTTTCTTCATTTCAAATCGATAGCTTAACAAGGTTCCTTTATTACAGTGCAGATTTGGTTTTTTTTTTTTTTTTTTTTTGCTGCTCTTCACTTAGCACATGGCGATGGGAGGGGGGGTTGCTATGTTGCGTAACCATGGCGACAGGGTTGCCAAGGCTCCGGGGAGGTGTGAGCTGCTTTGGTGAAGAGAAAGAAAGAAGTGGCTTCCTCGCTGCATCGTCTCTCACATGTTCGAGTTTGTTGGGTTTCTTTTTTTTTTTGGTTGGAGGGTTGGGGGAGAGGAAGCGGTCTAGAGGGAGGTGCACACTCTCACAGCTAAAGACCTGCTCCTGCTCCCAGTGCTGATTTCTAAAAAACCTGAAAACTGTGTCGATCCACCTCGTTTAGAACAACGTCTGAGCGACACGAGCTTTGCATGAAGCAGGCGTAAACAATGTTTGTTCACGGGTCTCCTCCTTTAAAAAAAAGTGTGTGTTCACGTCTTTCACATTTAACGAATCTTAGTGGCAGTGGACGCATGCACAGTGGCCCTATAGAGATCATTTGCATGCATATTCAGATCTGTACACTCTATACACTGCAAATCCACGTGTGGTTTCTCTTTCCCATCGAAGCTCCACGTGACGCTCTTTGCGCTCAGAGTCTGTCGCTGCGGAACGTGTCCTCCACCGATGGGTCCGGCAGCACCATGTCGGGATCGCTGAGCATGCTTAGGCCGTCCAGGCTGAGGGGCTCGATGCGCAGCTCGTCCTCCAACGGGAAGCCTCCTTCCGAGTCGAAACATTCGGGCACTGTGGAGAGAGCGCTGCTGATGTCCTTTGACAGGCTCGGGTTGGAGTCATCTGAGGGAGAGAGTGAGAGAGAAACAGATGATGGTGGGTGAACGTTTCCTCCTGTCCTCTCACTGCCCTCATCGTTAGTCCTGACAGCTCTTTCTTTAAATAAATCTGACATGCTCTCTCCCTTTAAACTGGAGTTTCTGTTCAGCTAAGACAAATATCAGCAGCCCGAGGTGGCACAGAGACAAGTTCGATTTCCACCTGTGAGAAATGTCGACTGAAAACAGACGCTCATCCTGATTCGAGCCTCAGGAAAGAATCATAACGTGCTGCTAATATTTGCACCCCGTGAAGTGCGAACGATGAAAATTGAAGGAGGGATTATTATTTCTCTAGAGACAATTAACACTTCAGCACATTTAACGCCTTTAGTGATGCATATGTAGAATCACACCAATATGTTTGGACGCTGTAGCGGTCTCGTTATCTTCAGTCTCTTCATCATAATCAAACTAAAATAGTATTTAATGATCTTTACAATAAAGCTGCATTAACTGGTTGAATCTAATCGCTGCATGTAATGGGAATGGAGTGACTCACAGTAATGAATCCAGAGTTATTACAAACTCTGCAGCTTTATGGCAGCCAGCTGTTTTCATTAAAACGAACTGATACATGCGCTGTACTCACAGGAACAAACAGATATGTCAGTGCCGTGAGTCTGTCGAGATTGTTCAGAAATTTTCTGCGTCTTAGAGGCTAAAAATAAAAACTAATGCAGCTTTAAATAAGAAACTGGGAGATAAATATATCATCGAAAGTTTTACGTTGAGTTCATCTGTCTCTCTTGCACCTACAGCGGCCTATAACAGACACCAAAACCAACCAGTCAGACTCACCGGTGAGTATGATGTTGGGCAGTCCGCCGCTGCAGTTAGAGTACAGCATGTTGGACCTCATGTGCATCGGGTCCTGCAGGTTGCCGTGGCTGCCGCCCAGCCCTGCGAGCGCGGCCTGGGAGTAGTAGAGTAACGGTGAGGAAGAGGAAGGGTCGTAGCAGGAACCCCCCGCTGTGGAGCTCATGGCGTTTTCCAACAGAGAGAACTGGTCCAGCTAGCCGGCAGATGGCGGAGAGGAAGAAATGGCAAGCGGAAGAAAATGCAAAGAGTTGATGAGACAAATTGTTGTTGCTGTTGTGTTGACCCCGACAGACTGAATCTACATCTTCATATGTTTGAAATGACCGTACTTCCCTTGTTTGATTACAGAGGACTCTGAAAGTCTGTCGTAACATAACAGGTTTACACCGGTTTACAAAACTCTTCTTGCATATTCGCCTCGCTCTTTAAGTCAGTTATTGCAGCACAATGCACCGTCTCTTCCTCACATCAGTTTAAAGGCTCCTACATCCAACACATCCTTTGGTCTGTTGTCATTCCTGTCTGCTGCTGCTAATGATACGAATTTGTTACAAAAAAACACTAAAACTGGAAACACTTAAGGGTTTTTAAGGAGGCATTTCTCAAGTTTTTAATGATATTTTGTCAAACACTTCAGTTCTTCTTCTTCGCTTCTATCCTCGTCTCCTATCCTCTAAAAATGTCTTCTGGCACCGTCATGCAAACTGTTCTTGACGTTGTAACATCTACAGCACACAGAAACCCTCATTAACGCGACAGCTGATGATATATGACGCATTCTGAGATCTCTGTGGTCTGACAAAAAAACAAATTTCTTGTTTTAGGTTTTCAAAAGATTTGAATTCATCCTGCTGACAAACTGACCCTGCAGCACAAAACGTTGCTTCGTTCGCAGTCGAGCGACGAACTGAAGCCACAGACGTTTTTCCTTAAAAACTGTCAAAACTCCTCGTAATGTTCTGGCTGAAGGTATCTCGTTATTAGAACTATTAGAACTGTCTCCATCACTGTCAGAGTTTAAATTTCCAGAAACCTTTCTTGGGCGCATTGCTGTTGACAAACTTTACTTGTTAACACATATTACTCGCGTGCTGTAGACACACACTACTCTGTGCTTAAACGTGTGTGTGCTGTTGTCTCTACCTGATAGGGGAGGGTCTTGCTCTGGTGATTGGAGAACTGTGGCTCCATGAAGGGGTCGTTGAAGAGCGTCGCCATGTTGTTGTGCTGTGAGGGAAGATTTTGGGAAGAAAGTAAAAAAAACTGCAGAATATTTTTACTCAGCTAGAAAAACAAGCTGCACGGTAAACGGAAGTGCTCAACTTGAGTTGCATTAATAATCTGAATCTAATGTCCAGTCTCTAATTTCTGCCCTGCAGCGAGACGCAAGTAAACACATCATCAATTCACAGGCACTGATTGTGTGTGTGTGTGTGCTCACTTGGCCTGTGGTGAAATCCATTTGGATGTTCTGAAGGGGGGAAATAGGCTGCTGCTGTTGATGTTGATGTTGATGTTGTGGAGGCTGTTGCTGTTGCTGCTGGTGTTGCTGCTGGTGTTGCTGTTGACGTTGTCGGCTCTGGTCCACTGCATGCTGGGATTGTTGGTATAGCGGATAGGGTGGGGGCGGCTCCCTTGGCATGTTGCTGGTATCCAAAGCAACTCCCTAGCACAGGACAGAGGAAGCCAGCAGGAGTCACCAAAGACTGACGACATGTTGAATCGAGAGTTGTGACTTGAGGTTTATTTATTCTGATTGTTGTGTCATTACTCAGCTACGCTCTCCCCGTCGGAGGCGGGGTGAAAACAATTGCAGCAGTGTGTTTTTGCAATGGTGCGCATTTTTACTTGGAGGTCAGACGATTTTATATCGTTACACATTTCCGGTTGTTGCAAATGTTTTTTAGTTTCAGCTCTAGTTTGAGTATTTTTGACAGCAGAGGTTCTTAGTTTACAAACCACAGTGACACTGGAGAGGCCGAATCAACGAGTTTAAGCAAGGATTTATGTTTGTTGATCAGGATGCAAGAACTGCTCATGCTTTTCGTGATTTTCAGTTTTATAGATGCATACATTTTATTGTTATTCCAGTACGCTGCAAAATAAACAGCCTCTTTGTCATCGGTGTGTACCTGTGTGATGGGAGACAGCGAGGGGGACATGGTGGGGGACAGCTGCTTGGCCAGACCCCGGCGCTGCTCGCTGCCAGGAGACAGGGTGAGGGGGCTGATGGGAGCTGGCCGTCGCCGGGGGGAGTTGTTGGACAGACGCAGGGACGAGTTGATGGAAGGATTGCTGAGCGATGACTGCAGCTGGCAGTTGTTGAGGGACGCCTGGATCGAGGGATTGCTCAGAGATGAGGAGAGACCTGTGGGGACGGTAAAGACATGAGCAGATCTATGAGAATGTACATCAGGGTAAAACTAATAGGGCAGCTGTGAATCCAGAGCAGATATGAGCCGTTAGAAACCAAGCTGAACATGTGGAAGTTATGATGTAGCATGTACTTGATTTTCCAGCGTGCTCTCCAGATCCCGACCCAAAACACTAGACTTTATTGTGTGACTGGGGAGGAAGAGAAAGATGGAGGGCAGAGGGAAGGAAAATGAGAAGACAGAGGGGAAAAGAAAAGAGCTGATTGTAGTGTGCCAAAACAGGGTCAAAGTTCCTCTGTCACTTTGGAGCTTAGCCAAGCCGAACTGTGTCTGACATGAGAGACCAACCATGCATACATTCACAGAGAGGAAAGAGTGCTGCCTGATCTGATCGCACCCACCGCTGCTCCCACTCAAGAGTTCACGGTGAGGAAGTCGGAGACAGAAAGATCATTCAATGAGAGTTATCCGTTATGTACGGTTGGCTGGCAGAGGGAGAAATCTGGAACCTGCTCAAAACACTGCAGCTCTGGTTCCCGGTTTAAAATCGGAGGCTGGAAGAGACACTAGAATCCCAGCAGATGATGAGTCACGACCACTGACAAACACAGATTCTTCAGTGTCGACAGTCAGAAGGAGCACATGTCGAATGACTAGTCAAATCAGATAATGCCTGAAAACCCAAAATCCTGCAAGAAGTCAAGTTCTCATCAGACAAGCATCATAAAATGTCCTAATAATTTCCAGTATGTTCTAAAAAACCCACATAAAATAATAAAAAAAAATCTTAATTTGGATAAAATAATGGATTGTTTATTTCCATTGTGAGGTGTTATTAATTAAATTTTTCCAACCAAACTACCGTCATTCCCCGAAATTTGTACGTGTATTAATCTGTATAATTATGTAGGTGTGAAATTGAGTGTGAATGGTTGTTTGTCTCTGCGTGCCCTGTGATAACCTGGTGACTTGTCCAGGGTGTACATGCCCCACCGTGACCCTAAAGAGGAGAAGCAGCTACAGATAATGGATGGATGATAGATAAACTTGATAATTTCGACTTCGAATGAGAAGAAAACACAGCAAACAATAAGAAGACTGTCAACACAAACCTGTACCGAACAGACACGGTCCAATTTGGTCTGATCAGTTCTGGTATTAGGACTTAAAATTAAGACTGAGATCTGAGAGCTGAGTAGATGATCTGAAATATCAAGACTTCTTTAGCTCCATTTTCCTTCACCTCACACATCTTAAGCCAACCTGGAGGTCAGGACCCCTTCAGTGAGGTTGTAAAGATGGCTGACAGGATGAGAAAGCAGATAAGTTTTTCCTGCGAATATTTTACCTCTAATAATTTTTCAAAACAACAAACAAGTAAATCAAGTCACAAGTACGGTGGGAGGGTAAGGAGGGTGGGAACGACACATGCAGACACACAAACACAGAGCTCTGCTCCACCCACCCTGCGAGTTGCCAATGCCTAGGTGCATCATGGCGGCTGGCAGGTTTCCGGTGCTGCTGCCCCCGCTGAGGTTCGGGTACCCTCCGTTGTCTTCAGGATCCAGCGGGGTGGAGAGTGGTGATGGGAAGTGCAGGTTGCTGAGGTCAGGCAGGGAGCCGCCGGTATTTAACAAGCCCTGGTAGTGGGACAGACCGAGGTTCTGCTCTGGAGACGGGAAAATGCTGCAGCAAAGGTACGTAAAAAAGCAACAAAACACTGACGTTACAATGTATTTCTGTACAGAGTCAAAGGCAGGGGTCATTAAATGTGTTGCCACAATGTTTCTCTGACTCTCATCCACTTGTTGTGGTCTCTCTTTTCCACCCACTCTCCATTTCCTCTATTATTTCTCTAATTTCCATCTCTGCTCATATGCTGCATCAACAACAGCAACAGTGACTCATTGTTGTCTGTCCCGAATACACACAAACTGGCACAATGCAAAACAACGGACAAATGGTGTCTCCACAAACAAACAGTGTGCGCTTATCTCTTGGCGCACAGGTCAGTGCAGTGTTCTGTCTTGTTTATGAATCGTCAATAATTTACTTCTACATTAAGCAAGAGGTGAATCTCTGAAGGCTCTTTGGAAGATCTGTAACATGGCAATGGAAAACTGTAAAGCTAATGAAGTGCTGGTAAAAATGGAACCATATGTTTACGTCTGAGTCATGACAGGACACCAGAGGTCGTTCGGGAAGACAATAGTCTCAGCAAACTGTTGCTAAACAATGCCCCGTGAAATCTGATAGTAATAACTCTGTTCCTCTTATTTCAAAAGGGTTCGACGTGTGAAGAGGAAGACAGACATCCTGTTTGACGAGGTGAGAATGCGCGGCATGTCATTTCTAGGATTCCATTGTTCTGTTGACCGGCTCACAAACGGCTACCGCTGCCTGTGAACGTCACGTTATCAGATGATCCGAGTAAAACATGCGCTGCTGCACTTCAGACTTACTTGATTCCAGGCACTTCACATGATTTAGGCCTCGATGCCAGAGACTGGACCTGAAACAGAAGCACAAAAATTAACATCACTTGTCTCGATCAGATAACACCACTCCAGCAGCCCACTACGACTCGATGCACGTGTACGGCAGCGGAAAGACGGAGAGTGTATCGTCATGTCACGGACTATGCTTGATCTGTCAGATTATCGTATCTGCGCTGACACTGAATCCCCTAAAATCCATTGCAAAGTGGAAAGTTCCACATTGATAAAATTATTTGTCTTTCCAGCGTTGCCTGAGCAAAAAATAAAAATAAATAAATTACTGTCCGGATCAAAGAGATATTGATTGTCAGGAACAATAATGAGCACTAGGCATAAAAATTTGTGGTTTCATCTGATGTGGTGTTCAATAGCAGAAGACGATTGCTGCTGCGTTTAGGTCCAGACAGAAAGATGTCATGACTGTTTTTTGTCTTTTCTCGTTGAGTTTGACATCCGTGTTTTTTTTTCCCCATTATACTTTGGATGCTGTAGCTGTAGACATTCCTGATCTCTGATCTCTGAAATGTGTCTGAGGCTCATTCTGCCTGATCACCTGGCTGGTGCAGTGTGTACTGGCATGTCTCTAACTTGGCAAGGGAGTTGGACTCAAACAAAATCACAGGAGAATCCCTCTTGCCAGGCTTTAAAGCCATTTGTGTCCTGAACGACAGTGGTTTTGTTCCAGTCAGTGTTCTATGAGAAACTACCGACATCAATTAAGTTTCTTCAGTGAACGAACTTAAGGTGATCTTCTCCTGCCAGACACGGCTGCATCAGACCTGATGTTGTTGACCTGATTGGTTAAAATTGATCTATAACAGACAGGTGCTTCTTCACCTGCCAAATGCTGACAGTTTCCAGCGACATCTCTGTAACAAACCATCTGGTGCAGTCAGGTTACAGAAAGAAAGACAAACATGTCAGATTGTTTTCTCGCCTAGGCTTACGTTTGATTTTTTTCCATGATGGTTTAGATGTTGCGGTTGTTGACATTCCTGATCCCACAAACTCATTTGGCCGATCAACTATTTACAGGAAAGACCGGTTCGACGTGTAGTCTTGGCACGTTTCTGACGAGTCAGGAATTTAAGGTGTTGCAATCAACCAAATCTGACACAGCAACTGCTCTGGAAAGACGTAAATGTTGCATGCATGATGTCGTCATTACTTTGGAGTGTTTATTGTTAACATGGCAACAAAACACCCAGATGTGAGGGCACGTGATAATCTGCTTTGATATGGAGGTACCACACGGCAAACAACGCGGAAAGCATCGGTGTATGAAGTGAGCAGTGGTCTCACCTTCTTGGCCTCCCACAGCTGCTTGGGAAGGGGCTTACTGACACCTATTAGACTCTCCTCGTTTGGCAGAGAGGGGAAGGAGAAGACTGTAGAGAAGAAGAAGGTATGCTTTAATGAAACATCTTAACATAATCATCTCTTGATTATGAAAAGGAAAGTGCAACTCACCATTTCCAGAGCCGTCCACCTCTGCTTCATTTACACTAGCTGCATGCCAACCTCCGCGTGAAACAAAGGAGGAGAGGGATGATGGAAGGAGAAATAAAGAAAGACATAAAAACAAAAGTGGAGGAACATTAGAGGATATTCAATATTAACCAGCTGTTTGAATTATCCCAGCAGGTCTGGCACAATAATCAGTCCCTGTGACAGGATAAAGGGCCCTTCGGAGTACAGACTGCAATTACGCTGTTTCATAAACACAACAGCTGGGCATCTGGCATCATGTTATTAGTCACAAAGATGAGAAGGAGGAAGAAGAAGTTCATGGTGGTGGTGGTGGGGGGGGGGTGTTCATAGACTGATGAGGGATAAAGAGAGAGCCATTGTTTTTCTCATGCCAACAAAGAGCCTCTTTGTCTTCGTCCTCACTGGAGACCCGATGCCAAATACACATGCCTTTGTCTTCCCCGCCTTTTAACTGTTCTCTATTCCGTGTCTGACTCTTGTGTTTAGCAACAACACTTACACTGCAATTCGTGACTTATTAGGAAAATATCCTTTGTTTCTCTCGTGATGGCTCCTCCAAGCCTTGCGTCGCTCTGACTTAAACCGGGCTTCTCTTGCATTAGCCTTTGAACCGCTGCCCAACCCATTCCTTCTTCTCCTTCTCCTTCTCCATGCTCTAAGTCTCTCTAAGGCCCATTCATTTCGAGAAGGCCCGCTCGAAACAGATGGGGACAATGAGGCGATACAACAGTCTGGCATTGGTTACATTTCCCCCTCAGAGGTGTCTCGTCGTCGTTGCTTGCAGAGGCGCAACTAGGACGGAAACAGGACAACTAGGATGGAAAATGGCTCGTGTCCCTGGCTAGATTCACTGAGTAGAAATGTGTATTTCTCTGCGTTGCAAACAATCAGGATCCAGAAAAAAAAACATCACTGTCTGTTGCTGAAGAATGGCAGTAATCAGAGCCCTTCCAGCTGCAGAGGTAACATTAGATTTCGTATGACTGATGCTGCTTCTTTTCCACTGACAGCATTTGGCAGAGCAGAGGAGTTCAAGCTGCAGTCTTTTTCGGCGTGATCCCTTTTTTAAGTGTTTCCACCTCGGCGGTGTGACTCATAACTGTAATTCCTAGTTAGATGCTTCTTTAATCAGCCAGGGCTCAACACCACTCAAAACCCGCTGGAACCTTTGGAGGTGTCAACGAGGCCCTGGGGGCTTTACAGCCCTCTGTGCTCCTGCGATGTGGAGCAGTGAAGTGACGAGGCTGCGCTGCTCCTTCTCTAACAGTTTGGTGTCTGAGGATATGGAGCCTGTACAGCCATGTGTAGTATGTGCTGGTGGACTATATACAGCAGGCTGTATATACAGAGGGATCCTTTACAGGCAGCTCAGTTCACCTTTGGGGAAATATAATCATCTCCTTGCATATACAGTTTAACTTTAATGATCGGAGTGCAGGTCTGCACAAGTGTAGAGCTCAATTAATTATAACTTCTTAAACTGAAATATTTAAAATGTTTTCTTTGTCTTCTGTGATATTCAAGAGGATATCTTTGGAGTTTGGACAAAACAAGACGTTTTAAAATGTCACCACGGGCGTTGGGGACTGCTAATCGGTAGATTACACACTAATGAAAATAAGCATTACACAAAAGTCTCATGGGATACGGGTATAACAAACAAGAGTAAGATCATAAACATGAAATACCTGATATCAGCTATTTTTGTAAGCGACACACACAGACCGACCCGTCCAACTGGGTCTAAGGTGAGCTATCTAAAGCACAACGCGCTGTAATTCATGCATCTACACCGGGTTTGATTCTGTTTGTATGTGAAACTCAAACTTGGCGAAGATCTTAAGGCAATATCCTGTTTAAAACTTGTTGGCTAAACACAGTGAGTAGTAATGCACCGCAGGGGCACTTCTCTCATCCACTCGACACTTCATCAGCACTGAGATCAGACAAACACGGTCGGAAAACACGCTGGACGCTTGGATGGAAACAGCGGAGATGTGAGGGAATGGACGGAGAGGGAGGAAGACGAATTATGTCACTTAACAGTCAGAACTTTGTCTTTGGACCAATTACAGTTCTACAAAAAGGTATAAACAGAACATTTTAAAAGCAACAATGGCCTGGTGGTGATTTGTGTGACTGAGCCCAGAGTGGCTTACGAGACTGAAAAGCAGCTGGCTGGCTGGCTGGACTGTGGTCTCTGTTAATAAATGACCAGAGGAACAGAAACACAAACACCATAAACTAGCATGATTACTATGCCATGGGCTCCAGTCTAAGAGCAGGCTGCATGTGGCTGAGAGGATATCTGGTTTAAAAACACACGTCGGTCTCTGTGCTGCGCTGATCCAGGTGATGTCTTGATGCACAAGTGGATCTTAATGAGTTTTTCTAGGTGGTTTCCTGGTGCGCATGTCAACATGTGAATATTCCACCTGCTCTTCATCGGTTAATAGATCCTGTCAGCTCGGCTCCTCGTGGTCATTCACACTCAGTCACATCCGGTCAGCAACACATGCAAGAGCAAGTTAGTCCTGGTTGATCTGCACTTCCCCCAAATTTAAAAGAAATGTAAAGATCTTATTTTATTTAGGAAAGATTGTCATAGTTTACCAGATCATTTGTAGTCCGTGTAGTGTTGACCGGAGTGGGTTTTGGTTGCAAGAGTCAGTGTGGAGAGCTGAACGCACTGGCTGAACTCTCTGAACCCATCGGCTATTATCTGGCAACAATTAGCTCCCTTATTTGCATTTACATGCAGAGATCTGCTAGAGATTAGTAGAATGTGTTTTTCTCGTCGTTCTCGTGTAACAAATTGCTAATCGGGCTGTTATCCAAATATCTACTGACTACACCAGAAGCCCAGAACCATTAATCCCCAGAGACTAAATCACGGTGAGATGATAGAAGATAGAGATAACATAAAAAGCTAAAATACAAACACTAAACATCAGTGCAGCAAGATCTTTTTTCATACTGAAAGTTTGGAGGTTGCAGCTCTGTCGACAGGCGGTGATAAAAAAGGAACGACGTGAGTCCTGTGTTTTATTTCCTGAGCTGAGATTTCACTCCATCATTGGCCGAGTCCATCGCTGGCTGATTTTTTTGTTGTTTTGATAATTTAATAGTCTGCTTATGAAGAATGATTGAGAGCCGGTGCTGAGCAGCACAGTACAGACACTGAGCCAAAGAACGACTGAGAGGAAAAACAGCTGTAGAGCCTGAATATTTTCACATCTAACTCAGTGGATTAAAGGTTTATATCAACCAAACCAGAGCTGGTGATCGGCGAAACAGTGGAAAGACTAACCTAAGACTTTCCACTGCGGTGATTTCTGCAGCATACA
Organism: Larimichthys crocea; assembly: GCF_000972845.2. NCBI lineage: Eukaryota > Metazoa > Chordata > Actinopteri > Sciaenidae > Larimichthys > Larimichthys crocea. The sequence continues at coordinate 6,749,494 of NC_040018.1, forward strand.
GTACTGGCAACATTTTTTGTGTTTGCAAATGAACTGTAATCAGGTTTCATCTTGGTAAAACGTTTAATTTCTGTACCTCCTCAATCACCTGCAAACTATCTCCTCCTGGGTCTGTCGGCGTTTCGTTTTAAAGAGTGAGTGCCTCTGTTATCTGGTGAAGTTCAGCCAATAACAATATGGTGGTTACAGTGCTCAGCAAGTCACCAGATAACAGGTAACTCATTAAACTGAAACACCAGTGAGCCACAGGAGGCCTGGGGCCACAGCTACAGAGACTTGGGATAATCGTGGGATGGATGGGGTGTTTGAGCTCTGACAATGTAAGATTTGTAGACAGCCTTACCGAGACCATTTCCTGGAGTAATATCATGTTGTGAAGGGATTTATACTACTAGGGATATATACCTTTTTAAAGAGAAAATACTCAGAACTGGTTTAAAAGTCATTGCAAGAGATTTTTAAATTGTGTAGCTGTAGTAGAGAAGAACATCTAACCTAACGTGCCTCCATAAGCTGGTGACAACAGAATGGACAACACATTTACACACAAATAAAGAAGATGAGCATCTTGGATTGTGATTGTGTGATTGTGTGTGTGTGTGTGTGTGTGTGTGTGTTACTCTCACCATTACGCTGTGGGGGACCTCGACCCATCTGCTGATTCATGCCAAAGGGGTCCTGAGGGTTTGGGTTCATAGCGCTCGTATGCAGAGCAGAGTCCGAGTTGGTTCTGTGTAGGAGGAGGAGGAAGAGGTGGAAAAAGAAAATTATGCAAAGTGTTCCAGCACCTTGGACAGAGGCAGAGAGCATTTCTCAGGGCCGTGAGGTCAGTGAGTCATTTCGCTTCCTGCTCTGCCTCCACACAAGCTGCATTCATCTGAAAGCTCACACTGACCTTACTCATAAACATCCTCACAGCGCTCGACTAAAAATGTTCACCGGTCCATGATGGAAACACGTTTTGTTTCGGCGATGAAAGATCACCTTAAAGCACATTATAGAAATGAGCGTTTCTGCTTCTCTGCACACAAACGGTTAATTTCCCCCAAATGCCATTGGTCACAATAAAATGGCGCTCTAAAATGTGCAGCTTCACCTTGAAAATGACTTTTATGAAGCGCAGAACTTTGGCTATGTCACATCGGGAACAGTCATTTCCAGTCTCATTGGCTTAGCCTCATATTCCAACAAAGGCATCGAGAACTTGCCAAGGCACACCTGTGTCAGGGTCATGCTGTTTAATCAGCATTTTGATACGCCACACGCCTGTCAGGTGGATGGATTATTTTGGCAAAAGAGAAGTGCACGATGACATGGATTCTAACAAATCTGTGGACATAATTCGAGAGGTATAAACCTTTTGTGTGCACAGAAGTTGCGTTTGTGTTTTTGTTGAGTGTATATTGATACACGGAAATACATGAAATTGATACCTCTGCGCCTCTGAAGAAATATCTTTCACACAGTTTAGGAATATTATCTTCCGATTTCTTTGACAGGGCTGGTATAGTTTTTCAGGATAGATTTTCAGTTCACAGTAACAAGAGATTGATTTGAAATCCGCCTCTTCTTTGTTGTATTATTTACCACACTCACATGTTTGACTTTTCACTTGTACCAGGCTCTTATAAACACATGCATGAGCCAACCCACACAAACCCCTGAGTCCTATATTACTCCAGCTACGAGCTTTCTCTAGTGCTATCCATTAAGCCTCAGTGGCTTCTCTCATTTGTTTTTTCTTTTGGGGGTTTATGGTGGACAGAATTGGCCTAAATATAGTTTGGTTGTCTGGGCAGATGTAAAAGGTAACTGATGGATTTATGTCAGGTAAAAAGTAAATGTATATTTAGAGTAAATTAAAAAAAAATTAATAAAAAAAAAGAAACAGCACCAGCCAGATTGTCTGAACAGTTTGCATGTTTTGTTTTGTTTTTTAGATTAAATGAAATATAAATGGAATAATATAATGAAATAAATTCACCATGTTATATTAAACAGCAAGGTCGAAATATGGTCACTATTTCATTACCCTGGAGCAGCTATTTTGAGTTTTATCATGTATTTAATATACACACGTTGATAACTTTAAGTTTTTATAGCTTAAACAGGTCATCTTTAAAGTCTGTGTAAAGCTAGTTCTGAGATTTCTTTCAAAACACATTAAATATGTTGGAAAATAGCTGAAAACACGTGAAAAAGAAATGTGGAGTTAAGAGGTTCAAAACAGTTTTTCACCAGTTTTCAGTCTCAGGATTTTTGTGGGCGGTCCTTAAAGAATGGCTCGATGACACGCTGAGGCCACCTTGAGCAGAGAGATAGAGATGAATTCATCTCAGTGTTTCAAAGTTAGTCGTGTCATTTTCTGAACTCATCTGACACATTTCAGTCGCTTCAAACTGGCTTCAGCACATTCAGAGGACACGCCCCTACAGTCCTGGAGCTGAGAATTCATTTTAACTGATTTTGACACCTAATTTCATAAACTTGTCGATATTTTCAATCTTTCAAATTTGTCTGGGTGGTTAATAACTGTGTCTTGAGTTTGTCACTTAACACTGACAAACTAAAGACACATTTATTCTTTATACTTTACACAGACTTTTGAGAATACTGACATTTAGGAAATGTGAGAATTTTGTGAGTCTTTAAGAGTCAATCTCATTTTTATCTTTGTGTTCCACTTAGCTTAACAAGTGGTTGAGATATCAAGCATTATAAATGTTCAGTATCAAAAACACAGAGTTGCAGTCTTGTTTACTTTTTCTTTATTTAGTCTAGATTTCATGAAAGGGATGGGCATGAGAACTTTAATACTCATTTGGGCATTAGTATTTATTCAACATATACGTACTCGCAGGAAAACCTGCTGATAGAGTTCAACACTTTCAGTCACACATCACTCATCTAACGTTACAGGCAGAATGGCAAGTAGACAAAATGAATGTGCAGTGCAAGCTGTGTGACATGAATCTTGTTTTTCGTAAAACAAACAGATCGAAGAGTGGAGAAGATGTGTGAGGAAATTTGCTGAAACTGAGTGTCGATCTGCAAAGTGTCGAACAAAACAAAAGTAACTGTTTAGCTACGCCTACCGGTCATGGTGGCTTTCTTTTCTTCATGTTGATTAATTTAAGACCCTATTTTTATTGGTTTTTATAAATGGAAATTACTTAAAATGCCCATCCCTAGTTTTTATATACCTGCTTGTATTTAGGCCATCAGTAGGAATAATAGAAAAAGGGATTATATTCTTTAATGTAAGGTATTAAAATGATATAGAAATTTATGCTTGCACTCTGTATGTGTATTTAAAATATATTTTAAAACTTGTTTGACACGCCGTTAGCTCTTGCACTGAAGCCTTTACTTTCCAGCTGGGCACAGAGACAGCACAGCGATTCAGAAGTCCTGTTGTCCTTACAGTGAAGCTACCGGCTGCGTCACTTTGTAAACTCAGCTGACTCTTGGATGTACTGTTGCCTACCAGCATCTGGTTTTATGCAAATGGTTTTTATCCAAGTCTTGGTAAGATAGCAAATAATCCCAAAATACTTCAACAACAAAAAAGAAACTTCTCAGATTTCCTTCACAATAAGTACAGCTGCTATTTTAAATGTTTCAGAACAAAGCGAGTTTGAGGATGTAATCACAACCTGTCTGTGTCTCTACAGTCTACAGCCCATGTGAAAACTTCTCACAGAGAGATCAAAAACAATACAAATACAATACAAGGATGCAAAAAAAAAAAGGCTGAAAGGAAGGAGCCTCGATGTTAGACTGCGAAGGAGCCGTGAGTCCTAAAGCTGGGTTAGTAAGAGAGAGAAACTACTGATTAATGTTTCAGAAATTCCATACTGGAAAGATGAGTGGAAAACTACAAGAGAAAAAAAAATAATAAATCAACCGTGACAGTCGTTAGCTGAGATTTTGTAGCCCTCTATCTCAGTGCTTCAAAGGAAGAAAAGAAGGGATTATTGAGATGTTACAAATCAGGCAGAGATTTACGAAAAGGATAGAAACCAGGACGTAGTCAGGAGAGATTGCAAGAAGACAAAGGACAGAATTGTTGGCCTCTGTGTGAGCGATGGATAAAGCGGCAAAGATAGATTGATGGGAAAAAAGAGAGAGAGTGGGGAGGGGAGAGGAGAGAGGGGGTCAAGGGTCACCTGTTGAGTTGTGATATTAATCTAAACCCAGGCCGTTTTTCCTCAGTCCATGGCTGCTGTTCCCTTCAAACAGAGATAGAGGAAAAGAATGACAGACAAATTTACTGGGTGAAAGAAGAGACCCCAGGCTCCTGGTTGTAGAAGAAGAGAAAAAATATTGGTAAAAAAAATAAAATACGATGAGTGTGTTGGCTCACGTGTGGAAGGAAGAAAGACCCTGGAAAACACTCAGATACAGCACAATACCGTATTGGAAAATGGGAAGACGGGCTAAAATAAAAGCTGAGTGAAGACAGATGAGACGGAAAAACTGAAGACAAACAAAAGACAGGAGTGCTAACGAGAAGAACGACTGTGAGCCAGGTTTATAAACCTGCAGCTGAGAGCAGTTACAAGCTGTTCCTTCCATATCGAGAGAGAGAGAGAGAGAGAGAGAGAGAGAGAGAGAGAGAGAGAGAGAGAAAGAGAGAGAGAGAGAGAGAGACGACGTAAATGGATGTGAAGGGTCATTGTCGAAGCCTGAGTGGGAACGGTGACTAAGTGGATTTTTCTAAAGCATTCAGCAAAAAGGGGTCTCGACTCTTCCTTAGGCTGAAAGTACATGAAGAGCAACCACTGCTGTTTTTTTTTTTTCTAAACTGGTACAACTTCTAAAAATACAAGTGACACATAATTTTCTTGTTTTTTCAGCTTGAGTTTAAGAATTAAAATGGTCATCTCTTTGTCTGAAAACTTTTGTGGCACACAGGTTTAGAGATTTAGTTTACTTATGAAACTTTATTTCATAGTTGTGGCTAGCATTTCTTTTGGTTAGGATAACGCTGTAGTCAAAACAATCGCTGGGAACACAGTGACATCTCTAGAATGAAGTCAAACAGGTCAAAAAACGACATGAGGTCAGTTCATTAGACAGGTTGTAAAGAAAACAAACAAACGAACTCCATGAGGAAGAAAAACCAGATGATAAAATGGTATTTTATTTACAGTAACAACATATTATGTTCGGTTTATGACCCGATAACTGTTTAAAAAAGTTACATAGGTCAGGAAGCCATCCATGGCAGTCAGTGCCTGACTACGTGTGCATCACGTAGATAAAATATCAGTTCTGCAGGTGGGTGTGTGCACATGACGAGTGCGACTGACAGTTTAATGGCATCACTCCCGTCAGATTGTCAATGCCTCCCTACCTCTACCTGCCTGCTCGTCTCTCAACGAAAATGGATAACGAGGCGTGTCAATGGCCTCATGTTTGAAAAGACTTTTACTGTGCAATGGTCGCCCTAAATACAAGGAGGTACAGCAACACCAGAACATAAAACACTAACATTGGCAGGAGGGAGGCCTTGTATTATACTTGATGTATTATATTTAATGCTGTTTTTGACACTGCGTCACTAAATGTGTAAGATCTTAAAGCTTGGCCACGTTTCAATTTATGAGGTAAACATATGTAAACGTTGTCCTAGCTCAGGTTTCAGACTGCCCTGAACGTTTCTCCTACTTTACATGGGGAGTGGACGTAAGATCATCGCAGAGATCTTTAATTGGTCATCCTATCCAGGCACAGCACGGCTGGGCACACCCATGAATACAGGAACTTCAGGACTCAGAACTACTCTTTAAGTTCACAGAGAAATAACTTTATTGGTTCTAAGGGAATGTTACACTTCAGGTCTTCTTTTTTTGTGATTCAACTCTCTGCGATTTTACAGGTGGACACATAGACTACAGTTTGTAGCTGCTCAAGTAACTAACCACTAATGTGAACAACAGGTAAAGCCATTTGTCCATCATGAAGCTCTACAGAATCTCTGTAAGTTGAAGCGGTTATTGCATCTCAGGCTCAGCCACTTTAATCAGCCAAAACTGTGCAGTGTTAAAGATAAAACACAAACATCCAGACGGATGGTCAACTCAGCCTAATATTACTCCAGGATGGTTGTGTATATCCGGCTTTTAACATCTGATGACCACTGCTTTTGATCAACAACCTGGAGAGTCTGATTTTTGAAGATTTTTAAGGGCACAGAGTTCACGATGTGGTGAGAAACTATTGGTATTTATAGGCAGAAACCCTTTTTAAATAGGATTGCAGCAAACAGACCACCTAGATGGAGGATAAAACCCCTCTAGAATAACCACAACACATCTCCCATCGAGGACATTTTAAGATCTCTGCACTGGAAAGCCTTTTTCCTACAGAGCAATCTACTGGGAGCTTGTTCTGAGATTTCATCCCGAGAGAGGCTGGTACAGGAATAGCAGACCAAAGATGGGTGCATGGAGGGGAAGGAGGGCGTGGGACTGGATCAAGGCTCTGACCCTGAAACAGATGGTCTCCGACGGGACGCATGCAGGGCTGTGCTCAGGTCTGATGCCTGACGACGGCAGGAACCAATAAATAAATAAAAATCCTCTTCCAAGAACACCAGCGTGCAGTAACATCGTCACGCTACATTTCTGAACAAGCACTATGCTTTGAGTAAGACAAATTGTGAATACAACAATACAAAGAAGCTTCACCAAATCCAGATAGATGATAAAATCTACTGGCCAGATTGCTGGTCAAGGAGCGGTTAAAGGCTATGTGAACAGCTCTGTTCCCCTGCATTTCTGTCATGCCGGACAATCCCTTAGCACTGGCCCACCGCCTCCAAGTCTTGATCTAAAAAAGAGGCCAGGAAGCTTGGCATGAGTCATCTCAATACAAACACGCAGCATTAAAAATATAACGCAGCTACACCCGAAACAACATCAGCTCAATAACGACTGAGAACAAGGGACCAGAGAGAGTTGTGCTGATCACTGTTGTGGTAGTTAAAGCGCTGAAACAGTTAAAGAGCTGTGTGGCTCTTCTCCAGAGCTGACTGACGGTAATGCAGTGCAGATGTGGTTGGCGTTGTAAACACTTACCGCCCCACTCTCCCCTGAGACGGACAAGCAGGGAATCTGTCTCTCACTGCAACAACACAAGAGCATCAGACCATTACCATGGATGATATCAAGCTGAGGCACTGATCTGTACTGATCTGTGCAAAATGGTTTCATTTGATTTTTTATTAAGAGCACATTAACAACAATCACTCGTAAAGGAGAAACCAAAAGGGAATTTTCTTCAATGGGATTTCCAAACAATCGACTGGCGGAAGAGCCACCCTAATCTGGATAGACTTCAGTCCAGACTCTGATTTCCCATTTCCCCACCAACAATGTGTTTTTTAAAACACAACACTGATTGTGCAAAAAACACACACAAGCGTATGTACTCATGTGCATGTACAGGACAAGGACACTTGCGAAATATCGCTGTTGAAATGACATTAGTCATGAGAGAATTTGTGAAATTACCAGGTTGCAATGGAAACATCTGTCTCGAGTATAAAGCTCTGATAAGCGATGCAATTTTGCTTCTGGATGCAAGATGTTCATAAAACGTTACATGACAACTCACAAGTTGTGCAAGCGACTGAAAATTACATATTTACATCGTAGAGATCCGGGAATGGAAATTATGCAGCTGTCAAACTTCGAAAAGTGAATTGCGACATATTTTGTATGCCAAAATTGCAAGAGAATATGCACCGACATCCTGTTTTTGAATGATGATGCTGCTGCCTTGGTGTGATATGATGATGCATCAGTCCAATCCTTCAGGGGAAATCTTCGAATATTAGCACAAGGTGTTAGAAATGTAAAAATTCTTGCCTCATCTGTTCTGTGTTGTATCCTCCTACCTCTATGTAACATTCATCTCCGTCTTCTTGTTTCATTCTGCTCTTTCACAAGCTCTGTGAAACCCAAGTCTAACTCAACCACGAGTCGTAAAAATCTAATTTACTTGTGACATCCTGCCAGATCCAGATAGGCAAAGTTTCAGGAGCGTTTACAAGCCAGCGTTTGCATAGCAGGAGCAAGGTGAGTTACTTGAAATGAGAACCTGGGAGCAGCGATGTTTGCATCGGCTGGACCTTCAGAAGTTGGACACCTCTAACTCAACTATACGTAATCGACACTAGAAAGCAACCCAGAAGACTAAAATGTGTGGTTTGGTAAGTGGACATGAAGGAAAATAGGTTTGAGCACTCTCCAAGCTTTCTGACTCAGCCAGTAGAATGAGTGCAAACTTCAACATCTCTGCCCGTGACAGAGAATGGGCCAAAATTCAGTGCGGAAGGGGTTTATCCCTGTTACACACTGTGACAACAATCTGCTGCAGGTTGGAGCAGGCGGCTTGGCTTGGCCTGCAGAGACTTGAAAGAGCTGATGCCAATCACACACGCAGGACTATCGGTGGAGAGATGAGCACAAGTAGAACAAAAGTAGAAATAAATGTTACGCCACCTCGCATTGGTTACGTGAAAGTACTTTTTAGTTATATAACCTGGCAGGGAGATTGTAACTTAACAGCTTGAGCATGAATGGCTATCAATGGAAAATAACAGTCAGAAACTGCTGTGGTCTATCACTTTACAGCAACACAAATATGAATGATAGGTCTGCTAAACAAGCCTGCATATGTCTTCATGACAGAAATGTAATTATTTAATTAAATGAAAATGGCTGTTTTTTTTAATACTCTAACTGAAGTTCAGATGACATGATGCTCAAAGTTTCATTGAGAAACAGTCTGTGCCGCGGAAATTAAATGTGAGAGCCTGTGTTCGGTGCTTTTGTGCCACATGGCTCTCCCACCAACACACCCACTCTGAGAGCAGCACTGACGTCTGGTTGCTCCTTGAGGACGTTTGTCAGCCAACCTGTTTTGTGCTGTCAACAATGACAAGAGGGCGTGGGCCTTATTCAATTCTACAGTACAAGCTGTTATAGTACGCTCAACACGGAGCCTGGCGAACGTCTGCGTCGGCTCTGTGCAAGAAGAAGACGAGGCAGGGTGATTGGCAGCTGGCCAAGCCGGCATACAAACCACAAGTGTGGAGACAGAGCAAGAGCGAAAGAGAGTGAGTGGGGAGGAGGGGGAGGAGGAGCTTGGCTCAGCTTTTTTATCACAGGGCCATAATTCACTCCCTTGTAAACACTGAGGAAAAGCTGTCGACCAGAGCACTGGCTGCTTGACGTGGGCATAACCAGAGCTGGAAAAAAAAGGGATGTTGTAAGCTTATGTCAAGGCCAGCGAGTGTGTGTGGCATTGTTTTTTCCAGCAGGTACTGCTGTTGAGTTTGTGCCAAGTTGGGAGATTCTGCGCCACAGGGCAGCGGTGCTGTGACAACATAAAAAAAGAAAAACACAGTAGGACTGCTGTTGGGCATGACCTTTAAAGCAAAAGGCTACCTGTCAAACACCTTTAGGTAGATGCAGCCCTCCCAGGGCTGACGCAGCATCGTGAAACGTGAAATATTTGTGCAGAAACAAAGACGCCGAACATCTCTGCTCTGAACATCCACTGACACATTTCAGATTTGTGTTTGATCGTGGCGGATGGTGCCTGGATGCAGAAAGACAATACTAGTAGGTAGAGAGTGGCTCGATACAGGAAACAGACTGGCAAGAGGAAACAGTTCCTGTTGTACAATAATCTAGTTAGAGGAAGAAGAGAAGACAATAAGCATTCTGTCACAGCGACAGATGTGTACTCACCTTCTCCAGTTGTTGTCCAGAGGTGGGGACAGGTACACAGCTCCATAGGGAGAGCTCTCTATGTAGATTTAGTCAAGGACATTATTGGAACAACACACAAAAGTTTTACGTATGAGCAATAATACAGCACATTTCTGACTTGAACTCCAAAGTATAATAGTTCACCGTGACTTTGTGCATTAAAAATTTAAATATGGAAGATTTCTATGGCAATGCATGCCACACAATCTCAATGGATAGCAGTCTAACATGTTCAAAAAGAAAAGAAGGCATTCATATTGCACACACATCCTCATCAAAGTCCTGTTTCTTTGAAAGACAAGTGTGAACAATAGAGCTGCCTTTTTCAAATACTTAATGAAACAATGACACCATTATTTGATTTACTACTCAATGCAGAGGGAGTTCCTGGCATTGTCAGCGAGAGGGCAGGACTTCAGAAGGGTGGTGTTTCGTCTTGCCGACACTCACTCTTGTGGTGTTTGTAAGTCGAGCTGCTCTGCTGTAGAAACAGTCTCCCGTCTGGGTTAGTTGATTAGAGAGGGGGTGACCGATCACAAAAAAACAAATTAAAGCAGAGATTTGGTGCCACACAAGGCCGACCAATGCTCCACACAGCATCTGTTTAGGCCTTGGACAAATTATTATCAGCAGACAGACAGATTTACAGAGAGCTGGAGCCCTGCAATCACTCATCACCCCCAACACAAAACACGGGATAAGCCCCTTCAAATATACACAATACAACAAAGTGGAAAGGACACTATTGTGGTTTCCTTAGACACAGACGAGGGACGGGAACAACCCTGTCAAACTGGTTATTTCACTGCTTCCTGAGCTCTTCACACCATTCAACGTACAACGCTGGGGTCAACCCCAAACTGTAGGTGGCACGCTTACATTGCAATTCAAGTATGAGGACACACTACTACACAAGCAACGACTGTAAAGTTGGGATATGATTTTTTTTTAAAAAGACGCCCTTTGCTTCTTTAACCAATCAGAGCCACAAACCACCTTCCCATTTTTCTTAAAAATCTGGCATTATGCTTGGATAAGCCAGAGCCACAAACCGCACTGCACACTGCACTGCTCTCTGTCATCATCACCATCATTTAAACCACTCTCCAGACAAGATGACGGTCTCATTTGGAGCTGCCAGGCTCAATTGATTCTCAGTGGACACTCTATTTTTGAGTTTAGATATCAATAGAAAACATAACTTTTTCTATAACTTGAGCTTTTGAATTTTAAAAGTCTGATGACAAGAAGCAAAACAAGGATTTTGCCTCCATACAACAGTGAAAAATCTGTAAAATCAAACAATAAAACAAGACAATGAGACTGAACAGGTATTTGGTGCAAGAAACCCCAAAACATATTGACGTCCAATTGATCCTCAGCCATATTGATTAGGATTAAGCTTTATACAGTATATTTCTGCACGTATTATTTTACTACCTACTCTCTGACCTCCACTGTAACACACAAGGCTGCTCAAACTGGACAGGATTAAAGCCTGACTTAACACATTAAATACACTAGAGACAGTTCTGTATGTTTTGGCTGCAACAACACCAACAATCTCTTTCACCAGTGACCTTTACACCATTTTGACCACACTGCCTCTACGTATACGGGACACATGCACGGACAGCATGCACGTGTGGAGACAAATGGGCCGACTGTTTCTCTTTTCTTTTTTGATACTCGCGAGTGCAGATGACTTTTATAGGAGTGCCTCCACCAGGGCTGTATACATTATAGTGTGCTCTAAATTACGACACATATAAACAAGATAATTGAAGACAAACCGCAGAGCTTGCTTATATTGTCTGAATACATCTAAATTATGCTGTTGATCAGCCAGAAACCCTTTAAAAGAGCCTCTCAAACGTTTGTTGCTTTACTGGTTCAACTAAATTTAAACTTCTCTCTCAATTTGGCTCCTTGTACATGTACAGAAAACGCATGACTCTACACAAACACGCAAGTTTCTTCAACAATGTCTGACTTGTGCAAAGCTATTTTCGTCGACTGCACTGCACACGTCCTAATGACCATTTCATTATGCATCTGTTCTGATTGTTCTCCACAGAAATATACGCTGGCATGACATCACTTGCTGGGACGCAGGACAAAGCTATCGCACAACATAGTGACAGGTCAGTGAATCATCCCGAGGCAGGAAATAAACAGATCTACTTACTAAAACACGATGAAGCGGGGGCGGCGTATCAACTGGTGTTTCATGTAAATGCGACATGTTTGGTGCAAATCCAAAGCAGGAAATCAACGTCCTGTAGCTCTTTACTACAAACTATCCCATGAATTAACTATATGTTATTTACAAAGAACATGTTTTCCTTACAAAACATACAATATTAATAACATTATGATGCAAGAGAGGAGACACCACACTGTAGTTTGCAAGACATGCGCCTTGCTTTTGTGGGATCATGTTTAGAGTTACAATTAAGGACTGTACACAGAGGTTTTATTCACGTTGGGAAGAAGTCATGTGGATCTTCCTGCGTTTCAAATTGAATACGTTTGATTCTCAAGGTGCTTTTATTAACTTGTTCTTAAGTGTAGCCCAAATGCAAAGATACATTTGGAAGCAGAGCTTTCATTTTGGCCGGTATTTCCAAAATAAAAGATATTTAAGCCACTTGTTCACGTCTCTAATGTATGCTACATGAGATTCTGTCACATGTGACAGCTGACTGGTGACGATATTCATGGCGATTATCTGTACACTGTGAATGGGAGCAGCTTACGTAATGAAATCTGGCTCATGCAACTGAATGAATTAACTATATGACTACGAGCGGTGGAGTTTGTAATAGAAATAGATTTTTTTTTTCTGCCTTTACTCACAAGAACGCTGAGGAAGCTCTGGGGAAATCGATTTCACAGGGTGTAGCTGAAAGTTTAAGCGCACACACTCACTCCTCTATTCCTCATTCTGTCTATTCATGCCGTTACAATGGCTGGACCCTTCGGCAGCTTCCTCTTAAAAAGAAAATCACATCTGCTTACATGCTTAAGTGTAAAACACACACATGATTACACAACCTGAGTGTGCTGACAATATCCTATTGTCAAAGTTTAATGTGCATAAGTAAAGCGCACGTCACATTCCTCATTAGCATAATGACTAATTCTGCTTCTGAGGCTACAAAACAGCTGCCTACACTTGGAAGTGTCGTCATGTATGACGCCACACCACAAACGCAAACCACCATAAAAAAAAAACAACAACAATGAAAACTAACCACCCAGAAACCACGACCGATTCAGTCTTTGAAACCTCCTACTGTCAATGATTTTAGGCTTGGAAGGATATCTGCCGTCCATGCTTGTCGATGGGTCGGCGATGGGGAGAGTTGATGCGGTTGCGGTCCCTGTGGACCCTCTCGACCAATCCGTGATGGCGGGTCCCTCTGACTGAGTCCAACCCTGACGGAAATCCACCCTGAGGAGGAGACAGAGACATAACAGTTTTCTACAGGTTGGCAGAGAAGAAAAGGGTCATCTGACAATCACAAATTTTGCAGCATTGTGCTCCAATTTTGTTCATTTAGCAAACCAGTATTTTATTCATTATATTCGCCTCAAGTGAAGTCTAATGCTTCAGTATTTTATAAAGCAAAGTGACAATGTACTGAATGGTACTGAAATAATCACAGGCTATTATACAGTCATGGGCTGACTGCTACATTTCAATTTTTTTTTTTTTAGGTCATGATGGCTCTTCAAAGCACAAAAGACTGCTGATTAACACTTCAGACACAAGGGTGTAATTAAGTTGTACTCCCTGTAGTTGTAGTAATGACACACAGTCGTACATGGCGTATGCGGTCATGTATTGCGGGTTTACTTGTGAAATGCTTTCATCAAAAACGGCTGATATTTCAGCAGTCAGTCCTACGACTCGTTCCCAAAGAAAGCTGGGACGGGGGCAACAAAAGACTGAGAAGGATGAATGGGTTGAAAAGGGCGTCCAAACCTTAGTGGGTTCTCTCTTGGACTACGCTGCACCCATCCACCACGTTTCATAAAAATCAGGGTAGAATTCTTACTGAGAGACAAACCAACGGCACAGAAAGCATAACGTCCTTGGCAGAGGTAATAAAATAAGATCTCTGCACTCGAATGCCAGTGAATTTACTTGGAATCGATGCACAGCACCAGTCAGAGTAAATAAAATCACACAGAGGAAAGAAAGAGTATACTGAAGTGAAAACTAAGTTGCACTTTGAAGATGAACAAGGCTTTATTTGACAGATTTGTCGTGGAACACACACTGCCTTTCGGTAGTTTCCTTTCTTTACTGCCCCGTTCACACCACCTGCCAGAGACCAAGTGGTTCACACCCTAACTGCTGCTCATATAGTCAACAACGACGACGTCTGAATTTGAATATATGATCCACATTTGAATGTTGGTCATGTGCACGTGGAGGGCAGGTTGAGTTTTTTTTTTGGTAAGCTCAGAGCTCGCTCTGCATTAGTTTCATTTAATTAGGGCTAAAAAAAAAAGGTTATCACCGAGTGGAATCTAGAAGCCGTTTAGTTTGTGGGGTTTTGTTCCCGGTAGAGGAGGTGAATGGACTCCATAAATGAGAGTGGGGGGATTTCTCCCTGCATGTGGGGATTGATTTCGGGATCTGGCCCCAGTGTTGCAATTACTGCTCTACCTCAAAGGGCCATTCTTTTAAGTAACAAGGGTACTTTCACCTGGACCCTCTGGATCCAAGCATAGCCCCACTCCTTGGAGAGCTGACACAGATACAGGCCCAGAAGCACTGTTGGATCATACACAGCGCTGACTGGAGTGCTGAGAACGAACGCACTGATCTTTTATTCCATTTTTTTTCTCCAGTCAGCAGATAAATTATTTAACTCTCTTGGGAGTGGCTTGTTTGCACTTCTGAAGGTCCAGTACAGAGAGTTTTTGCAGTTAGAGTAGACCAGTGGCTCCTAAACTAGAGAGCCAGTTGCAACTTACAGTTGCTAGTTGTCAAAAAATAACACAACTAGGGACTAGCTCTTCTCAACTCTTGTTGTTGTTTTTAAGATATTTTTTGGCCTTTTTCAAGCTTTATTTTTGACAGAGACAGCTGAAGAGAGACAGGAATGTGGGGAGAGAGAGAGATGGGGAACGACATGAAGCAAAGGGCCGCAGGTGAGATTCAAACCCTGGGCCGCTGCTGAGTCTTCGTACATCGGGTGGATGCTCTACCAACTGAGCTAATCGACACCCGTTGTAGTTGTTTTTTGCTGGGACGGTAGCTTGTATTCGGGCTCAACAAACGCCATCAGCTCCAGCCATCTTCTCTGTTCTGGTAGCATCACAACGGCGCTTTCTAACACTGTTAACGTTAACAAATGAGGTGATAACAGGCTGTCTGTTATCTGTCTCCACTGTTTTCTCCTTGTGGTTAATCATCAAAGTGGTTGTTCTGTGAGTTGCACAGCTCGCACTGCACGTTCACTTCGCTGTTTTTTTCCCGGGAAAAACAAAACAAACTTCCAAACGTCACTTTTTTATGTTAGATGAGTGATGTGTGGCTAAAAGCGTTCAAAGCTATCTGTGCATGGGTAAATGTGTTGAGCGAATGCAGACGTCCAAATGAGTACTCAAGTACTCATGCTTATCCCTAAACATAACATGCTTTCTGGCGGAGGTCAGCCATCACAAAAATAGTGACTGTTGCATCAATGATATGAAGATTTGAGACAATAAACAAAGTTCGACAATGTCTGAGCCAACAAAACTAACATCAGGCTTCTTGGCTAATGGCTTGATGGACAAGATTCATCTAACATTAATGTATTTTTTTATGCAGTGTGTATATATATATATATATATATATATATATATATATATATATATTTGTTGCTTAAATGAAATATTTATCCGTACATCTGCAGAGCACCTGTTGGCTTTTGTGAGGGAAGCCTATTATTCACCTTAATGCTGATAAAATAAACAATTAATGTAATAATAATAAATCTAAAAGTGCTGAAGCTGACAACCATCAGGGTACATATATGCATGATGTATTGGGGCTTTGAAAACTTGCTGTGGTCCCAAAAAAAAAAAAAAAAAGTTTGCAAGATGAGAAGGGGTCATCGTGGCCAGGCCTTGAAAAAGAACAAGGCCTTGAATTTGTTAGATGGTAATCCCAAGGTAAGCAGGGCTTTAAAGAAAATATTCATGTTCACATTCTTATGCTTAAAGGGAAGATTTGAGTACAAAATAAACTGATTTACAGGCAGCAGCAACATCTACAAGGCTGTATTCAGACTGACACTCCATCATTAAAACCCAGCAGGGCCATCCATCAGATAAAGTTTTTGTAACATGGCAAATGGGATGTTGGAGGTGCAGGCGCACATACCTGTGCAAATTTTTAAAAGTGCTGTTTCAGGTCTGTTAACAAAGGCAAGTCACTGTGTGGTCAGACCGAACGCGACGCTGCCTACGAAGTCAATGGAAAGTTGCAAATCCACACAGGACAACACAAACTGACACAAAGACACATCCACGTTACAGCTGAGCTGAACACACCTTAAAAAACTTTAAACTGGTGGAGACACAATGTTCAACGTTACAGGTAAAAAAAAAACAAATAAAAGTTGGAATTTATTAGTTAATGAAGCTGTAAAACTCTGCGATGAGGCTTCGTAGATGGGAAGTAGTTCATGGTGGTGCTGTGTGTTTTGACTGAGATATCCCACCTGAAATTCAGTGCTGGCGTTGCCAATCTGATTGACGTTAGGCAGAGAGCCTCCATAGTACGGCGCCCGTGTCTGAGACGAACGAAGCTGCTGGATCTTCTGAAACTGGACCTGTGAGTCAAAACCAAAAAGAGACAACAGTGAGGTTATGAATTCTGGACATGTAAAGACAGGACTGCTGATTAGGGCTTTTCTTTTTTCAGCACTGACTCAGATCTTTGGTCATCTTCTTATTTATGTTCTCAGGAAAATGTGGATGTGCTGGAATTAAGGTCATATCGTGACACATCTCTCACTGTATGCCAAACAACTCGATAAATCAGTCTCTCCACAGTGTTTAATGAAGCACAGAAATAATGTTTGAATACACCCAGAATAAATGATAAAAACACAGCAGAGATATTTGCTATTTATGGGACACAAGTTAAGGGGACACGCTCTAGGAAATGGGCAGCTTGGCCTCCAAAGCAGCACCCTACCAAGAGATGCCACACCGATTACCTGGCAGAAAACAGACGGCGGCTTGTTCTGCCAAGGTAAACAGATCCAATCGTCAACCCTGATCAGGAATAGGCAAATCAGAGGGTCAATTCTTCTTTAGACTGCCGAAAGGGCAAAATTTGAATCTCAAAGACTGACCTTATTCGATTTTATCAGCAGATTTACAGAGGACGGACAGAGATCTCTCAGGGAGATTGAGAAGATGACAAGATTTCAGGGACGGGCTTGGAAAATGTGACTTACCTTTGGGTGCGACAGTTGTCAGCTCATGTCTAGTAACTATGGTGTTACATAATACTTTTCTGTTCTGGCCGGCAATACATTTTTGTCTGCACACAAACATGACAAATTGTTTAGAGGAGGAGGCAGCCTTTACACCTTCAAATCTAACATAGCAAGACCCCAAAATGTCATTTTAACTCTGCATTAACTGCAGCCAGTGGTGTGTGCCTTGTTAATACAGGTGTATACATTGTTTGTGTGCAAAATGTTGTTTTTAAAAGGACTAAATGTCGACTAATATAAACTGAAGCTGAATATTTCATATAATAAAAACATGTCCTGATATTTTCAACACATTTTGACTTTTGGACTTTGCAATGCTAGAAAGTTTGGATGACATCCTCTATCAGCTGTACGCTGAGTCTAAAATACAAGCACTAACAGCTTAAATATAAATGCAAGGTTCACTTAGGAGCTGAAACTGTCCATGAAAAAAATATCTTCAGCAGATATCTAACAAGGCTGAACCAGCGAAGAAGTTTAGTGTTTTTACGTGCTGTATTTATTCAGTTTGAGAAACTCTACGATCTCTAGAAAGCTTTGACGGGACTAGAAAGTGCCAAGGCTCGGACTTCTTCCTGGAGTATTAGTAGTAGTAGTAGAAAAATATTTATTTTGAGAGCGAATGGCCCGAAAATATGAAACATTTTACAAGATTATACATTTGATTTAAGTTGGGGACTGTTGTATAACCGTGATATTACATTCTTGGGTGTGCCAATATTGAATGTACTATTACTTAATTAAGGAAGTACGAGTAGTTAACTGCTGATGTTCACTGTTACCAAATATTAAACATGCAGACTAACACACATATGACAGCTGAGAGGCGTCTGGAGCGTTTGTGCATTCAGCTAGTATGAACACTGTGTCACATATTCGGCCCTTTATGTCCTGCAGCTACTTTTAATTCCAGCCGTTTGCTGGCAGTGTGTTTGCCAGCCTTCAAGCTCGCTGACTGGACTTTTCTGTCTCGCCAGGGGTCACAGACAGTTCATACCTTATGGCAAACTTCATTCAATGTCGCCTCAAAATCACATCCTTTCTGACAGGCCGCTCAGGACCCAGCTCTCATAGAAAGAGCACATTGTGAGCCGATAGTATGAGAATGACATGAAAAGGGCCTTTATATCCTCTCAGAGGTCACTATTTTTATGACTGGGAATGTGTAGTGTATATACTTGAAATTATCATGAGATGGAGAAAAGATATCATATATTTAAAAGCAGCATGTGACTAGTTAAGCTTAGACAATCCTCTGTCTGCTCTGAACCGATCCAACAGATATCTGGAGCACCAAGTAAAAGGTGAATGGAGACCTGTGGACGAGTCTTGAATGAACGGTGACCAAACTACAGTAAACTTTGTTCATCTAGTAACTGCCTGTCTGACCTAGGATCAGCTGGGAGTCATTAACACTAACAAACTCGACTAATATCTGACCTTGTAATCGTCAGTGTCGCCATCATTTCCTCTAAACAACATGCTGTATTATCTCAATGTTGCCACACTTTCTCCAACATCAAATTCAATTACTTTCCAGGCCTAATTCATTCAAATTCAACAACCCAACACAAGCACAGTTTCAAACACAGTTACCGTTACAGCACTGAGAGCTATGTATAACAAAAAAATAGCTTCAAAATAACTTCAGTTTCTCTTCTTTTGCAATGTGTTATAATATTTATGTATATTAATACATTTTCAGAACCATTCAAGGCCTTGATTTTTTCACCACTCAAACTCACAAACTTTCAAGGAGTTCAAGGACCTATAACCAGCTGAAGATCAGCCCCTAAGGGCTGCGACTGATGATGTTGCTGGTGCCCAGGGTGATGTCTGATATTTACAGTGACGGAAGACAAAGAAGAGCAGCAAACAGTTATGTTTGAGAAGCTGGAAGCAGAGCATACGATGCATTATTGCTCTTGGCCTGAAATTTGAATTTCATGTACTTTTAATGACTTTTGTTAATCATCAAAAGAGTTGCAGATTATTTTTCAGTCAAAAACAATCATGTTAACTTGACTTTGACGTATTTCGGTGCAAAAAAGGTGTAAAAATGGTGTAAAAAAAACAAAAAAACAAGTCATTCATCAACATATGGATCTTTCTGTTATACTGTAAATAGAGCTGCAGAAGTGTTCAATAATAATGTGAAGTTTTAGTACTTTTATATCCTGTGATATCACATCTTTGGACATTTGAACACCTTGAATTTTGATTATTTTAACAAATGAATTTCTTAATCTGAAAAAACAAAAAAAAACATTACCTAATAAATTAATATTGATTGACATTCCTGATAAAAATATTATTATTAGCCACGTTTGAGGAAACTTGTTTACACCTGCACTGCTCAAGTCTAACACATAAATTCATTGAGCTCAGTGTTACAATAAGAACACTTTGATTCATTTATCTGAACCGACATGTCATGAGGGACACCTGAGGCACATGTAAACAGGAGCACAGCCCAAAACAAATACAAGTGTCCAAATTATGAACCATCCTCTTCTCTGCACAGTGTCCAGGATGTGGCGTGCACTTCAGGTTTTAACCACTGGTATAATTCATGAAATCTGACAGTGACAGCGTGCATACTGTGTCTTTACAGGGGTATTTCTAACAAGAGCACCCAAACCAGAGAAACTTTTTATACATATTGTATAGTTCACTGTTACTTAGCTTTTATTTACCTGTTATTTATACCTGTGTATATAGTGTTAACAGACAGCGGAGCAGCTTCTCCCACGGGCTGCTACAGATACAGGAAATCTTTCCTGCCACATGCCATCACACTGTATAACAACAGCTAAAAACTCAGGTCATAAGTTACAGTCACTGCACAGTTCTCCTTCCTTACTTTGCACCAAATCAACACTGCCAATTTGCTGTATATACTTTTGTACAATATATTTTATTTACTATTTGATATGTATGTTGTCTATCATCACTGTGTGTAATGCTGCTGCTGCACTGGATAAATAAAGTCTGTCTGTCTGTCTTAAATTGTATATCTTATAAGCGCATAGTGTTAAAGTTTTTTCTTGGGATGTTACTATCCAACCTCTATAGTGTTCCAGTGTCACTTACTATCTCACTTACCGTTCAGGAGCCATAGATATACCTATATTTATATTTATACTGATAAATCTGTTTACATTGCACTGTGCTATATTGCCACACGGATGTCTTAGCTTGTATATTTTACTTATATTTTATATGCCATGTTTATGCTGTTTGCACGGGACATGAATACTCTGTATGTCCTGTACATGTAGCAGCATTGACAATTAAGTTGACTTGAACTTAACAAAATATTTCTGATTCTGATGCAGAAGAAAATGCACTTTGCCCAGTTCCAGTCTGACAAAACAAAAAGCTGTTGTTTATGTTCTCTCTCGTACAGGGCGAGCATGGTCTGCCTCTGCTGAATGAAACAAGAAGTACTTGTTGAACACCAGAAATCTCAGTGAGGAAATCAAGACAAGCAAGCAGCTCATGCTCCGTCTGTAATCACCTCCTCAGCCCCATCCGTGCACTAATAAACTGTATCATGTGTAAAAATGAAGTGTCACTCACCCTGGAAACAGTGAGGTCTGTCATCAGCTGCTCAAAGGCCCGCGTCTCCTCTGCTTGCTTCTGGTTGTGCAGCGCGATCTTCTCGCTGAACTTCCTCGGGTTTGAGCCACCTGTGCCCGGGGAGCCGGACATGGTGCGGGCCGCAGTGTTTCTAACAAAACTTCAGCTACTTTTTTTTTTTTTAAAGAGGAGTGGAAAGGTGTTGCTGGTAGTTGTTTTAATCTTCAAAGTGTCTCCGTTAAAGCCATAGAGTTAATTCAGAGTATGAGCTAGCAGTGGCTAAGCTAATGTTTACAAAAACAAAACAAAAAAAAAGTTGTCGAATCAATTAAAACATTTGCAACTCATCCGACTGAGTCTAACAACTCATTTTAAAAGCCGGCGCGTCGGTTACAAGAAGTTAAACGACTTCATTTTGACATTTTTTTCTTTTTTTAAAGCGGACCACTTGTTTGAATCCGACGCTAGCATCGCGTTAGCCGCTAAAGCTAAGCTAAACCGAAGCTAAGCTGCTGTCAGTGCCATCTCTCGACGCACTTTGCCGACTCGCAGACGCTCGACACCGGCCAACATTTACACAGACACACACACGGGGAGGGTAATCCAGAAAATATGTGGCGCTTGTTGTCAAGAGAAAGTTGTAGTAGCAGCTGTTTTGTTTTAATTTAGCGACGTTAGCAGAGCTCGCGCACTGGCGGTTGGTGAAAAAAAACGGTTCGCTCGGTTTAAAAATGTTTCAACAAGTGTCCGCTCGGTCTGTATCCACACTTTGTCCAACGCTCAAATCATCAGACAACAAACAAGAGAGCAAAAGAAAAAAAAAAATCCTCAACAAATGAAGCAAAAGGAAGAATAATCCAACAATTTGAACTCTTTAAAAATCGGTTATCGCAGCCGCTTCTTTCAGCCGAGTCTGGTGTGTTAATCCTCGGACAAACTCCCGTCCCGTGAAGATAAACAAACACACACACACACACGTACAAATCTTCGTCGCTGCTGCTTTTTAAAAACAAGAAATTCGTGTTGAGAAATGTTTTCAGCTTATCAGCCGTCGGTTGGTCGGTCGGTTGACAAGCGCTTTTAACCGCAGCTCAGATCCGCTGGCTTGTTATCCTCACACTGCTGCTGCGAGAAAAAACATTACCTCGTTAAACAGCGACAGTACCGGCCGCGTCCACAAGGCGGCGACAAACTCACCGCATCGCCCCCCCTCTGTCTGTCTGTCTCTGCGGGAATTACTAATGACTGTTATTATCAATATATTTGGGATGTTAATACAAGAAAGACGCACGCAGCAATTAATCATTTCACTACATGGTGGTCTGGGTTCAAATTAAATCCTAATCTTTCCTTCCCTGTGGAGGGAGTCACAGCTCAACTTGAGTCAATAAAAATAAAAGTAAATAATAATAATAATAATAATAATAAGTTTAATTTATAATGCACTTTACATTTGAATGAAATCTCAAAGTGCTACAATACACACAAAGTATATGCACACAAGCAACAGAAACAAATAAATCACAGCAAGAGAAATCATGTTGAATACGATGTGGAAAAAAGTAAAGTTTTAAGTCCTTTTTTAAAATTTTCCAGAGTCTGTGGTGATCTGAGTTGATCAGGGAGAAGGATTCACTTGAGACATTAGAAGAAGATACTCCTGAATAGAATAGATCTTTATTGTCATTGTCACAGGTACAACGAGACTGAAAGTGCTTCTAGTCAGTCAGTGCAACATCAATAAAATCCTAGCGTTAAAATGACTAGAATAAATGAGAATAAAGATACTTGAGACATTAAAATGTACTAAAATAAACATATGCTAAAATCAAAATAAATACTAAATATGCTAAAAGGAGCATACACCCATTACGTAAAACATTTGGCAGCATTCACAGTGACTATTGCATTTGGATAAAAACCGTATTTGAATCTATTTGTCCTTGCACCAATGGCTCTGTATCGTCTGCCTGAAGGCAGCATTACAAACAGGGGGTGACCAGGGTGTGAAGTGTCCATTATGATGTTCTGGGATTTCTTAAGACAAGGGGATCTGTGTAGGTCTTCCAGTGCTGGGAGAGGGCAGCTGGCAGTCCTTTGAGCGGTGTTGATGACCCTCTGGAGCGTTTTTCTCTGAGCCACTGTACTGCTGGTGTACCAAATGCATACGCAGTAGGTGAGTATGCTTTCAGTGGAGGCTCGGTAGAAGGACACCAGCAGTCTTTGTGTGATGTTATTCCTCCTGAGTATTCTCAGGAAGTACAGTCTCTGCTGGGCCTTCTTTAGTAGCTCAGAGGTGTTCACGCTCCAGGAAAGACTGTCCTGTATGTGGACTCCCAGGTACTAACTACTGACCTTTATGTCTAATGCAACATCAGATAATGCAGTCTAATTATTTGTATCATGGTCACTTTACATTACAATACTCTTTTTATATATCATGCCACTTTTATCCTCAGTACTTGTCTGAAGGTTGATTGTTTTTTGTGTTTATTGTGTAGGTTATAGATATTTCTGTCTGTTTAATGTGTTTGTTTTTCTAACTCTGTAGTGTATGCTACACTTTCCTCTGCTGCTGTAACAAGTACATTTCCCTGTGGTGGGAAGAATAAAGTATATCTAATTTAATTGTATATAGTTTTTATATGTATCTACAGTTCTATTTATTTCTAAACATAATTATCTATCGAACCCTTAACTGAAGTATAAAACTAGGAAAACACTCTATTACCAGCAAAATATAATTAAAATATCAAAAGTAATACATTATTTAGCAGCACGGCTCCTTTGAATGTTACATTTTGTATTTATATATTTATAAATCACATTTGATTAGCTGATTGAATTTGATTAGCAACTGCAGGACTTCCTTTCCGTCACAGCGGGTTTACCTCAACTTGAGTCAATAAAAATAAAAGTAAATAAAAAGGATTCATTTGAGACATTAGAGGAAGACACTCATGAACTACTGACCTTTATTTCTAATGCAGCATTCATTTGGAAGTACACATGGTGTGACTATCATTCATTTTATGCAGTCTAATTTAATTGTATATAGTTTTTATATGTATCTACAGTTCTATTTATTTCTAAACACATCCATTTATCGAACTCTTAACTGAAGTATAAAACTAGCAAAACACAGCAAAATATACTTAAAATATTAAAAGTAATAAATTATTTAGCAGCACGCCTCCTGTGAATGTTACATTTTGTATTTATATATTTATAAATCACATTTGATTAGCTGATTGAATTTGATTAGCAACTGCAGGACTTCCTTTCATCCTTATTTATATTTTTCCCTGTACCGTTTATCGTCATGCACAAATACACCAGGGCAAACCTACTTGCCAATTAACCAGATTCTGATTATTAATATGTAAGCAGTATTTTAATTAGCTGGTTGAGAGAGAGGCTATTTAACCTGCTGTTGTTACTTGTTGTTTTAGTTGGATCTCAAACCATCCGTCCATTTTCTCTACGACTACCACACGGCTACTTTTGTTTAGTTAACTCTATAAGCATGCATCATATTTGAACATTACTTACCTAATCATGTGGTTTGCTTGTAAAATCTTCTGTACTTACTGTAGTAGAAGTATAAAGTAGCAATAAAATAGAATTTAAGTACAGGTACCTCCATAGTACTTGAGTCAATGTACACAGATCTATCAAAAGTAATAAAGTTTTTAGCAGTGTGGCTCCTGTGAATGTTCTGTTTTGTATTTCTTTATATTGATAAGGACTTCCTTTCATCCTTATTTATATGTTTCCTGTACTGTTTCTCGTCATGCACCAATATACCAAGGCAAACCTACTTGCAAATAAACCAGATTCTGATTATTAATATGGTCGAGTGGAAGGTGAAGTAGCATAAAATAGAAGTACCTCCAAAGTACTTGAGTCATTGAACACAGAGTCTCTGTAGAGCTTTATTCTAAAACAGGTAAAATACATTTAATGGACTGTGAAAGAGAAAAATAATGTACAGAGATCACGCTCCCCTCCATTTCAAATAACAGTGTCAACCTCTGATCATGGAAACTTTACATGAGACAGAAAATCAACATCTAGTTCAATAAGGTCTGCATGAAATCTCAATTTAAGGCTTCTTCTGACAAAACGACGTGTGATACAATAAACACTAAAGATTGGATGGTGTAGAGTGACCTCTACTGGAGCCACGAGTCGAGTTACTGTAATACTGCACATCCTCCTCCTTAGGTCTTTGCAAACATCAACTACAGTAAAATGTTGACTGACAACATAAAATATAAATAAAAAAGGGCAACTTTGTTGAACTATTTTCAACAAGACATCATAAAAAAAAAAATCTCTGTATTCAACGTCCAGCTTACACATCTACATCCCATCCTGTTTTACAGATTAACACGATGTTTGTAACGCGACAATAATCTGTGTTTCACTCAGACAGAAAGATAAACAGCCCATGAGAGAGATAGAAAGAAATCTAATTTCCAGTAAGTCGGCAGCGAAAGCCAATGAATGAGCGCATCTGCACAGCTGTGTGTGTGTGTGTGTGTGCCACATATCTCCTGCTTATTGAACGTTAAAGCCGAAAGCAGAAAACACACCGCAGGTCAGTTGAGAGCACCAGGGCTGTAGTCACGGCCAGCTCAGTCCAGTCCAACACAAACTGACCAGATGGACTGGATTTGAGCGGTGTAATGTGAATTTGTCATGCTCGTGCAGCAAAAACATCAAAGTTCTGAGTTCAAAAGCTCAATATGAGCTTTTTTTTTTTTTTTTTGCAGTTATTGTCAAATACATCATGAGGCTGTTCTCTCGATGTTCTCTTTGCATAGATGTCAAAATATGTGTGTGGGCTGAGGTGGGTCGAATCCAAAGATTCAGAGGGGAGTTGAATCATCTTCAAAAATATGTGCAAAATATTTTGACTGCAGTGTTTTTATGATTAAATATGATGGAGGAGGGTGGAGTGCATCTTGTTTTTTTGTTTTTTTTCCAATTCGCCTCATGCAACAACACAAAAATGGTTGACGGGAGAGCGACCGAGTCGCCTTGTGCACTACAGCCCCGGCTAGAAAGTACGCCAGCACTTTGGTGCTTTTTGGCGGGAGAGATGTTTATCAGGCTTTTTATCAGTCAGGTGAGCAAATAATCTAACAGCTAAGAAAGACACAAAACATGATCTCTTTACATAAAACATACATTTCTTTGTTTATATATATATATATATATATATATATATACTATATATAATTATAATTAATCAAAAGCCCATGCACAAGATATTCAGAATATTTAAAGCAAACATACAAATCTTAAACCTCTGACCTAGCTGCAGATACAGACAACAAAAGACAGACAGGAAGAAAAAAAAAAGACTCTAGAAAGCTCTCTGTGGTGTGCTTGCTCACAAAAAGTCGCTCCATTAAGAATAAAGCACATACGGTGATCCATGTAATAAAAAATAATGCACATAAATTTGCATAGGCACGTAAGAGAAGTGCAGTAAGGGAATGGTTCAGGTCAGGGCTTTCTGCCACCCTCAAAGTGGGTTTTGTGGTTTAAATCAGTGTCTGTAGCCCTTTTATCCTTTTCTTTTTTTATTTTCCTCTACTATTTCCCATAAAATTTCTTGTTGAGGAGGAAAATGAGCAGGTTGACGTTGATGGTGGCCCTGTCAAAGAGCTTCATCACTGCCACACCTTCATACTGCAGCTGGAGGAGATCCTGAGAAAGAAACGAACATACAGAGAGAAAGATCAGACTCATCCAGCGGCCTCTATGATATGTACCAATAATTCTACTTTACTGTGGAGAAAACAAAATGTGTGAAAGCAATAATACCTGATATTCTAACTGTAATGTCTCCAAGTGCACGCCCATTAACTTTGCCTTCACGTCAAAAACTCCGACAGCCTCTGACGGAGAAATCTCAAAAATAACATTCTTGAACCTGCGAAGAGAGGAGAGTAAAAAGGAGTCAGGACACTTAATTCAGCACAGGACTCTGTAATCTGCAGTCACCAGGAGAAAACAAAGATTTGTTGTTTTAAAGAGTGACAAATATTCACAGAAGTCAGGTAACGTGGCGTAAAGTCCACGTAGGACGGAGTTGGCGGTGGATGAATCGGTCAGACACAGGATTTACTCTAGAGACTTAAGTTTGTGTTCCACGGAAAGCCAAAAGTCAGTGATGTTTTTGTTTTTTTTTAGACTTAGTTGATTTATTATGTTCAGGGTTTCTTTTATTATTATTATTATTATTTTCAGTTCTGTTAGTTTAGGCAACACTATTACTTGCTTAGAGTCCGGAATAGATCGTTGGGGTTTAGGTTAAAATAATAAGTCAATGTTTACTTTTGGTTTGTGTGGTCTGTGCATGTGTTACATGCTGTTTTGGTGAGTGTTAAATTGAAATGTTTTGCTTTGGTTCACGCTGCACTGAAAGCCCGACTCTTAACTGACAGCCATTTCTTTGATTGTAAGTGAAAAAATAAGTCAGTGTAGCATGACAAAACCATGAGGTTTTAAAGCGTAATAGTGAAATCAGTTGATCGCCAGCCTTTGAAACATCAGATACAAATCTCACGAGGATTTCTCAAATCTAGAGCTACCATCTGCAGTAGACACGGCCATGAAAGCTCACTGGTTCTTGTCATGAATTCGACTAAAACTGGTGAGAAAACTTTCAAGACAATGGCAGACACTTTGATATATAACCTTAATGCATAAAAAGTGTCGATCTTCCTGGAAAACACACATTTAAAACCAGATGTGGGCGCCTGGCACGCGTAAATCTCTTCTAAACCTTAATCCTGTGTTAAAGAAAGCAGAACTCACTGGTTGGGCTGCAGATCCTCTATCGCGATCAGCACGCCCTTCTCGTGGAGGCGAGAGGCGGTGTATTTCTGAGAGACCTGTTTACTCTTCTTGGCCTTGTTGTCGCCCGGTTTCTTTGACAACCTGAGAGGAGAGAGAAAGACGACATAATACGACCTCTTAGCACAAATTATCCGTGGCTCTTCAAGTCTCTATATATCATACTTCAGCTGCATCATGCAGTGTTTCATATTATATAGAAATACAAAAGAGAAAATCCATGTGTAGGAGGAGGAGATTCTTATTCATTTTCTGCCCTGCATCTGGTGTTTATCATTATCCTGTGAATCTGCTTCAAATAATTTGATGACCACTTAATTAAAAAGGGAGGAGAACCTCTTCTCTGGTGGTTTGGATCCTGGTCCTTGGTGCCCACAGTACTGGTTTTCTATGTAACCAGGCAGCAGCTGCGCATAATTGTATTCTGCACTCCAGGAGTAAAACAGTCTCCGATTAAAGGTCCAAAACCAAAACCAGCAGGAGTCTCATTGTGACCCCGCTGCCTCTTACAAGTGACCCAGTTCAGATTTTTGCACGTGTGACACATTTGAGAAATGTGCTTTAAACAAGTAAAAAGGAGAAGACATGTGATAATTTAAAGATCAGTCTGATTGGAGTCAGAGTTTAGAAGCCAAACTACAAGTCCCTCACACTGGGATGTAAACACTCCAAACTGAGTTAACCCTCCAGCTTGAAGTAGAATTCCTGTCTTGTATGAACACCATGCAGATGGCACGGTGAGGCCTCTGTCTGCAGTCTAATCACGTCCGTATAAAAAACAATGACTCACCTTTAAGCAGGTAGATGTAAATAAATAAATATAAGATATAGGTATAGATTACAGAGCATGTTTCAGAGGCGTTACTTACTTGCCCTTGCTGGCCAGGTTGTCCATGCACGTCTTGATATACTGATTGTAAGAATCAATCTGAACATTGAAAAAAGCGGTCTTTGAATTCAGGGCGGAGTTGGTCTGCTGGAGTCTCACCAGCTCGGCTTTCCGGCGCTGACGATACCGCCTCTGATTTCTGATGTCCTGTAACACACACATAAAAACACAGCACATTTAAATGAAACACTGAGGAGCTGTCTTAACTGTCCACTAACCAGAGATAATAATCAGTTTTGTTTTTCTACCTTGGCTATGTCGTTGATGAGGTCCTGGTAGCGGTTCTCGGGGTGAACCTTCCCCAGCTCGGCCAGCCTCTGCAGGTTGCTCTTGATCTTGTCCTTCTTGCCTTGCAGCGTCAGGCTGTCGTCCACCACCGGTTTGACCTGCTTCATCTTCTCTGGAGTTTTGGCGTCTCTGATGGCCCTCCTCTGCATGGCACGCTGGTACTCTGCTTCCTGTCATCCAGGGAGACAAGATACAGAATAGTTATTATAGTTCCAGTTACATCACATTCCTATAGAAAATCCAGGTTGATCAATAGTGCAGTCTTAGCATAATTAATTTGGCACATATCAGCATTGGTTGTGAAAAAAACTTACTATAGCTTGTAACTTGGGAACAATAAATGTAGTCTGAAGACTCCCAAGAATTAAGAGTGTCCTCTGAGCCAAAGGAACGGCATCAAGCTTTGAAACTAATGGAAAAGACCTTGAACCGAGGCACTGCAGGCTTATGAATAGTCCTGAATCAGGCCTCATGGCGCTGATAGAAATCGCTCTCTGAGGGGTGGGCCCTGAGATTGTAAAATTATGGCGCTGGAATGGACTAATATGGCATCCTGATGCACAAAAAGTGCTGACACCATTATTTCTAGGAGTGGACGTCGGTGAGCTGCTAAACTCTTTTCTTGGTATTTGTGTAACATTTCTTTCAGAAATACATAAATATAATATTATAATAATACTTATACTTTGACAAACAGAGATATTCGCAGTAGTACACAGATAGTATCTGGTATTTTAATATCATTAGTTATAAAGTAATTTAAAATTATATATAATAATTGCTTCTGTTGATGCTGGCTTCAAATGATTGATGTTCAGCTCATAAACATACAGTAAGTGTTTTAAATCCGCATCATCAGCTGTGTCTGACCTGTTCTGTTCCTGCTGATGAGTCCAGAATCTCAGTCAGAGTCTCGCCAGGCTGGAACCTGATCACGTCCACGATGAGCCTCTTGGTGCTGAAAAGACATTTCAATTAAATCATTGGATTTTCTTAAAGAACCACATTCATCTTTTTTAATTAGGCTCGAATTTATAGAATCAGCTTACTTGAGCAGGAGAGTCCTGGCGTCCATCTCGACGTTGGCTTCGCCGGGGAGATCGAATTTGTTAGTGAGTGTGAGTGAAACTTCGGTTTTCCCCATCAGCTCTTTGTTGGGGTCGTCGGGAGGAAGAGGATTTTCACCTGAACAAGACAGACAGCCAATCAGAAGCTGCGACACTGCACTCGATGATAGTATGCGGGGTGGGTTCTGTACATTTTTGCTACCACGCTGACAAAGAAAGCTTTCCCCGACTCCCTCCACTCACCGATGAGAGACTCTACGGTGGGGACCTCGCCCAGGTCCTCAAGCAGCTCATGGATGGGGTCATTGTGCTCTGGAGCTATGGCGTCCTGATGGTCCAGCAGCAGCTAACAGGACAGAAGTACAGCATGTTAGTCGCACTGCAGGAGACAAAAAACAAGTGAGCTATCGTGAGGTGCCGACAAACTCACCGTGTGAGTGTTGATAATCTCTCCGATGGAGATGTAGATGACAGGTTTGGTGACAGTGACCAAGTCAGAGTACTGATCCACGTTGAACTTATCTTCAAGCGAGGGAACGTCACACGCCGCCAGGAAGAATCGTCTGTGATGGAAGAAGGAACGATAAAGTCAGAGGAGCCGAGAAAAAAAAAGCTTCATATTTTTATAAAAAACTAACACCACACCTGAACTTCTGATAGGAGGTGCTGAGATATTCATTGATGGGATTGAGGTGGGCGTTGTCTCCCAGGAACATCTTATTGGAGGCGGCGTGCTGCAGCATCTTGGCGACGGAGCCCAGGTTTCGTCGCTGCTCGGTGGTCAGCTGGCCACCCGCCGACACCTCGATGATGTCGAAGGCGTCAGGTGCCACGATGGCTGGGTTCATGTAGCGGTAATACAAGAGGTTCCCCACAATCTGAAAAAAAAAAAAAAATCAGTTGATTCAATTATTATGGAGGCTTCATGACGCAGAAATTAAACTATATACAAAAGTGCCATGAGATTTAGCCCTCAACATAAATACTAGTATTTGCAGAACAAACAGAAGCCGGGCATCAACCTGCGATTATTTTCATTTAGCTTAAGCCATCTTTGTTGTCACACACACACACACACACACACACACACACACACACACAAAGGAGAGCTGAAAATTACATCTTTGGGTTTGGTGGGTTGCTACTGCAAAATGAAGAAAAGCTCTTGAGCGTGTCACGACACGCAGCCAGAAGAGTGGCACCGTGGCTCGCCTTAATGTCAGCAGACAGACACAGAATGAGGACAAATGCAAACTCCCCGCACATCCCGACAGAGAGGCTGCAGCTGGATGGCAAGGTGGAAAAAGGAGGAGCGGCCGAAATGGGAAAAAATAAGAAAAGATGTGTAAGAAACAGAGAAATGAGAGGCAGGCAAGAAGACAAGAAGACAGAAAGTGCTACAAATAAAATGATATCAGTGTTGTGGCATAAGTCTCAATGTCAGAGATCTGCCACATCGACCGCTGTGTTAAGTTGAAAATAGGAAAGTGTTTTTGTGATTTGGGTAAACAGTTTTTGCAGCACAAACATTAAAGCATCCAAATTAAAAGTTACAAACCTTGAGCAGCTCATCCTCTGTAGCATCCGGGAACTTCTCATGCAGAGTGTCCTTCAGCACTTTGGAGATGAAACGCATCCCGTATCTGACAGACAGTGCAGAGACAGACAACGTTAGACAAGGAGAAAATAATCATTTCTGGTCCGAGGCAGCTGAATTATGTCTTGAAAAATGTGATCCATGTAAGCGAAGAACATACGGAATTTTATCCACAGAGACGACTATGGCAGACAGGAATTTGTCGGTGATCCCCTTCATGTTCTTGATGGAGGCTTCCAGTCTCGTCCTCACCTCCTCGTGGGACATAGCCTGCTCTGGAGTCACGTCGTATGGCAGCTTACTGTTGAGGACAGGGAAGAAAGAGATGGAGAAAAGGAGGAACCATTAATGTTGAACACAAAGACAAAGAAACTCAAGATAAATTCAAGATATGGTGCCTGAAACACTTTTTTTTACTGATTTTATTCATTTATTTTGTTATTTACTTTATATTAGTTTTTCTTTAAGAACACAGATTAACAAGAGGACACAAAACAGAGGTTTTCTGCACTCTGTTTCTCCGTTTTTACTGATTTTTTAAAAAAGTTTTCAGATATGTTACTTGCCAGCAGTAGTTAAAATGTCATTACAAATGGTGCCTGACAACAATATTTATCATTCATAAGAAAACATATGATTTAACCCTCCTACAATAAGTCATATAACTTTCTTGATTAGCTGTTTGTGTGTGTTTTTCCCATATTTAGACTAAATTAAACTCACAGCTGCTCTACCGTCAGGTGAAAGCTTCCAAATGGAGTCGACAGTACTGTCGCCACCTGTACACAACAACCTCATCTCCAGCTCACCTGGCCTCTCCAGTCTGTGTCTCCATCTGGTTGACCCAGCTCTTGTAGATGTCCACCGGGTCGGTCTTGATGTTTAGCGTTTTGTCGTCCATGATCTCCTTGACGACCGGTGCCAGGATCTGCCGCAGGGCGTTCTGTCCCCTCGCACCTCGGTGGAAACTCACCACCATCTTGATTACTGTGGGGTTTCCTGTGACGATCTCCTTCATCTGGTCCACTTTTGACCTGCGGACAGTTGTTGAAGGCGACATTTTACTGTGAAGTCATGAACCAGGCCTCAAACTGTGGTCATGAATAAATGGTGACTGGCTTTAAGTGTCTGTTTCTTACTTGATCTCCTCCTGCAGGGCCGTTTTGAAGAGCTTGAGCAGCAGGTACTCCTCTCTCTGGTTGGAGGCGTAGTTGTACAGGGTGAAGATGACAGAGTCCATGAACTTTGTGGATTTATTCTGTGGCATCTGGAAGATGAGCTTGGCGAGATATGTTGGGTTGGTCTAAAAAGAGGCAGAAATATGGTTAAATGACTTGTACCTAGAAGAGAGATCCACCGAGACAAAGCTGTATTGTAACATTACCTGTAACAGGTAAAAGAGGTACTGGTAGGCTTCCAGTTTGACCCTCTTCTCCTTGCTCAGGGCCTTCAGGCCTCCCCTCTGCTTGTTCATCATCATCATGTTGGACAGCTGGCCCTTGTTCTTCTTGGTCAGCTTCTTGCTGTGGGACACCACCTCCTGCAGCGTGATCTTGTTCTTCACCAGCAGGCCGATCTTGATGTCCATCAGGTTCAGGTCGTTCTCCAGCTGCTGGTTGGAGCGGATGTTGGTGACCACCTCCTCACGGAGCCGCATCA
This sequence comes from Larimichthys crocea, assembly GCF_000972845.2. Lineage (NCBI taxonomy): Eukaryota > Metazoa > Chordata > Actinopteri > Sciaenidae > Larimichthys > Larimichthys crocea. Next base: position 6,782,751 of record NC_040018.1, read on the forward strand.
GTTCCAGCTCCTCCTGGAAGTCCTGGTCGCTGTGGTCCAGGAGGTGGACGAACTTCCTAACCACCGCCATGGGAGGATCGTCGGCACTGACTGTGTGAGGGACGACATTTGGAGAGTCAAGGACCACCAAAACTGGAGAGCAGTTCATAGCAACAAAATTGTTGGGATCTACTCACTCAGTGTCTTGTAGTCATCTCTGGCCTTGTTGGCTCTGATGAAAGCCTGAATCTTCACCACATCATTGATCTGCAGAATAAAACAGTGTTCATGTCATTGACTAAATAATGAAAACTAGACGATGAAGACAAAAACGAGGGAGGGTTGGGTAAAGAACCAACGTCTTTATGTTTTTTTTTTTTATGCTTTACATCTTTACGTTATTTTATCAGCTAACCTGAGCTGGTGTATTTCCACTAAACTTGAAATACACTAAAAGAAGTCACCGCTGTCTTGTACTGGTTAAACACCTGACTCAACATGCTTCCCAACCCCTGACACAACTCGATAACCGAAACACCATGCACAGTTAAACCCTTTCAGATGGTCCAGAACATGACGCCGTGCCTGGTTTTCATGTTACCCTGCTGCTCGTCGAGCTCCGCTGGCTACCTGTAGCAGCCCACACTACAATACTACAAAGTAGTCTCTAGTTCTGCACCCACCTACTTGATATGTTACCCACACTTTTGTTGTGTGTTGTTCCCTGTTGGTGGAACGTCCTACCAGTTCCTACCAGATCAGGGGCGTCCCTCTCTACCTTCAAAAACCTCCTGAAGACCTCCAGCCCTTCAGAGTGGACCTCCTCTCCAATGCTACCAACAACTGGGAGGGTCTAAGGACAGAGGGTGTCACTCCCTGTACAGATTGTAAAGCCCTCTGAGGCAAATGTACTTTGTGACTTTGGGCTCTACAAATAAAATTTGATTTACAAGATTTGACCAAAAATAAATGGCAGTTTAGTCGAAAGACTTTCAGAATTAACACTAAAACATCAATCACACGGCTGATCAATAGCCTTCATTATAAGCAGTACCACAGGAATCCAATGTGAGCCGGAGTGGAAATGACTTCACACATGTCACTGTGCTAAATGAGCCATCTGCCTCTCTCAAAGCCCACAGGACACCGAGTAAATGTCAGCGGATGTGTCAGGGGAAATTTATGCGCAGTGATTTAAAGCTCCTATTAGATAACGCCACCATTTGTTTACGCTAAAGCCAATTTTTTTTCCCCATCTTAGCGCTTTGGCTGAAAACTCACATGATCTTGGAAGTACTTTAGGCGATCCTTATACTTCTTACGGGCCTGGTGCATCCGAACCATGGACTGGATCTGAGAAACACAAACAAATCACTTAGTCTTAGCTGTATTTACACTACTGGTTCAATATTTCTTGAGAATATAGACATTGCATAATAATATTACCTTGACAGCCTCGCCAGTGTGATCTTTGAGATACTGTTTACGATCCTTGAACTTCTTCCTCTGTTTGTGGCCTTTCCAGTGCGCCTGAGGAGGAAAAGATTGAGAATCAGTAAAGCGTCATGTACAAACTCAGTATGATGGCTGTACATGTGTCTAACTCACCTGTATGCATGTAACAGCTGGGTCTTGGGATTTCAGGAAGTTCATCCGCTCCTTCAGGCCTTTTCTCACCAGGTAGCCACGGCAACGAGCTTGCAGCTTAGCAATAAGAGTCTCATTGGCCAGCCACAGCTGCTCTCGATTGTAGGCCGTTGTCACCCCGGAAACCACAGACTGACGGGGAGGGGAATAAAAAGCAGTTTAACACGGTGTTAAAAAGCCACAGCCGTGCAGTGCTGCACCAGAGGGACATTTCAGTAACCTACCTGGATCTCCTCCTTGTTAAGCTGTGTGTTGTTTGGTTGGAAGTCCTCTGGCTCCACCCAGGTGCCCTCCTTGGTATTCAGATTATAGAAGTAGTTGTGTCCTCCCTTTACCCAGTGTTTCACCCAGTCACTGCCATTGTCACCTGCACAGGCGGCATTACAGGATGCAAGTGAACAAGACGGAGGCACTTCAGTAATAATAAGTTGTTTTTCCACTGGAAAAACAGGTCACTGAGGTTTGTTAGTTAAGCTGCAAGCACAAAATCTTATCAGACTAAATAGTTTGACCTTAAAAAGACTGAAAAAGATGCATCATTCCTATGATGTTACAGTAACCACTGAGCTATGGGAAATACATTCTTCCTTCCTTTTATTCATTCCCAAACTTCGTCCTCACCTTCTGCCTTTTTCTCGCCTTTAATCTTGGCCAGATCTTCCTGGTAGGTCTGTGCACACTCGGAGGTGACGCCGTACAGTCCTGCCCCGGAGTTACGCAGAGCGGCCAAAGTCTGAGCAGAATCGCCGCTGTCCACCGCCTCGTTGATGGCCTGGATGGACTGCGAGACTGCGGACACATGCGCAAACGTCAACCTTTTGAACTAACATTCTGCGATCTTATAACTGGGTGCAGTAATGTGAAACGAGCCTGTGCTCTTACACTGCAAGGCCTCCTGTGTGTCCTGGTTAGCCTTCAGAATGGCATCCTGGATCTCATCCAGCCACAACACAGCAGACGGGTCTTGGGTCTCCTGGAAGGACACGGGAAAATATGTTCAGAAGATAACACACACACACACACGTACACACCATCTGTCCTCCAAACGGTCACGGACTCCAGTCTATGCTTTCTCCTCCACGCTAGAGCTTCACACCAAAGTTGCACTTTTTGAAATGCAAAACCATCCGTGAAAGACTAAATATAGCCAAGTATATAAAACTATAAAGTAATATTCTTTCTCAATACAATACATGTAGCGTCAGAACAAAAAGGTCCAGGACTTATTTCCATCTCTGTCCCCCATGTCTAACTTAAAACAGAAATGGCCAAATACTGAGCATGAGCAGCAGAAGAAGGCTGAGATAATTCAGGTTCATTAGCAGCCTTTTTGTACTTGAGAATACGGTGGATTAAACAGCAAATGCATGCAGGCTTTTGTCTCATGTTGGCTCATTTTTAATTCTATTTGTGTGAAGTGTGTTTCACAGATTATCCCCAACAGTGATTACATTTATTTTTTGGTCTAAGATTCCAACAGGTTCTAAAAAAAAAAATCACCAGACTTTGTCAGAAAGGGAACAATTAGTGATTAAGGAGGCATCGCTAACATATTTTAAAGCAATTAAGTGCTTGTGTACCTGCATGACCTATTTGACCTATTATCCACAGGAACAGAAGAATACCACAAACATACCTACAAATGCAAGTCTGCAAATGTCTATATTTAACTGTGTTAGTGTGGATTTTTTTTTTTTTTACATTGAGCTGTAGTTATGCCTAACTCCGTCCAGATGGCGCTCTCTGTCCCTGGATAAAGTTTGTTGCAGCTGGTTGCTACTCACTGTTGCTTTCTAGAGCCCCGTAAAACAGGCAGCTCACTGGGTTTCGGCCTTCCCCCCTTCCAAGCGTCCCGCCCCTTTATGTAGTGCTTCAGGGTAGATGAGAGGAGGTGTGTGTGTGTGTGTGTGTGTGTGTGAAAGAAGTGGGCGGGTAACACTGATACCTGATCTTGAAAGATTTCTTATGCAAGAGGAGGAGGGGAGGCAGGCAGCTAACATCTGCAGCATGCATGCATGCAGGAGTCGGACGAGCTCTCGAGTCTTTATAGTAAACAAAAGCCGTGCCTAGATTAGTGTTTGTGTGTTTGCACTTGGCACTCTAAATTGGTGTTTGCAGGTGATGAGTCACCGCAGCTGGCAGGAGGCGCTAGACAGGGTGTGGTACCCCGAGTGGGCATGGGACTGGAGGAGGAGGAGGAGGAGGTGGAGGACTTGGGCGTAGTTTTTGGTGTAATTCATCGCACGTTAGAAACACACCATGGAAATAGAGGAAGTGAAAGGGGGGGGTTGGGTAGTAGATAATTCATCTTTTTAAACTCTTCTTCTGCATCTTTTTTTTTAAACTTCCTTAGAAACCATGAGCTCATTCGCATGTCTCCGCGTACATGAGTGTGGGAAGCTTCAAGTGCATGACTCGACTGAAACACGCTCCGTCTCAGTTGTGATTGTTGCAGCGACAAAGTGAAGAGATAAGCGTCTGAAGAGACGTGCCGTAGTGGGCTATATTCAGCTTGTTAGTCAGTAGAGTCTGGGCAGGACTTCCTGCTGTTTATCCAGGCACAGCCCTCAGTCAAAGCCAACTTCTGCCTCGCTGTCTTGCTGACTAACTGTCCTAATACTGCAGAGTTAATGAGGCGACACCAAGAAGCCGAGCACAGATTGAACCGTGGGCTGACAAAACAAGTGTCTTCTCCTCAAACTCTCCTGACCTCGGATCATCTGGAAGCACCTTTCATATGGGCATGACTACATCTTGGCCGTGTGGCCTCTAAGCTGTGCCGGTGGCCTCCTGATCCTTTCCCCTCTCAGGGAGGGGGAATATCTCCTCTGCAGTGACCCTTTAAAAACAGGAAGCTCACCCTGCTCCAACAACTTAAAGGTCTTTAGCTCATCAGCTCCACAATACACACTCGTAATCAACAAGAGGAGGGTGTGTGTGTGTGTGTGTGTGTGTGCCCATGGGTCTGGCCCATTTAATAAAGTGGTCAGCTTTGTGCCCTTTTATGGAAGCAAATGACTGTGGCCCGGCTTGTTATTTCCTATGCCTGTGAAATCGGCAGGAAAATAGTTTTGCTTTTCTTTTTTTTCTCCCCTCATTCTCCTTCTGATTTTTTTTCTGGGTCGTGTTGTGCAAGTGTGACGAGTTCCCACATGATGTATTCCAGAGTTTAAAATGTAACTCATGAATGTTGACATTTGAAACACTGTTGGCAGCGGCCAAGTATTGTCCAACCTCGATAAGAGACTTCCTTTATCTGTATTTACACAGAATAAAAACAGACTGCGCACTAAAATGGATACACTGAGAACTGTTTTATTTACAGACCTTGTTCTGAAGAAATCAGGGCTTTTTTTAATGCCTATTAGGGGTTTTCATCTCCTCTTCACCTTTGTGCACTGTGGTGAAATCATACCCAGCTCCTGCAGTCTCACCTCACACGTTGCCGCGTTAACCTTTGCTTCCCCCGCCACACAGAAACAACCCCAAACATGGCTGTCTTCCTGTAACATCATATTAAAATGTGCGGGCGCCGACGCGCACACAGGAGCCACATTCATCGCGCTCGCTTCACTCAAACAACGATAACGCAGGCAAATGAGTCAGAGAGAGCAGAGCGACGATAGACCGAGAAAGATGGCGCCTATTGTTTGATGTGTGATGTAAGAGAGAGAGAGAAGATCAAGTCAGGATTCAGTAAACTGAAGAGTCAGAGAGAGACACAGACGGTTCAGATACAGACATATACGACAGGAAGTGAGGGAGTGGTGGGGGGAAAAGATGATCGCACGATGACATCAGCAGTCTGGTGCTGTCATGTGGTGCTCAGAGGCCTGAGTCACATGCAGACATCTGCAACCACAATTTGGATCTGGGATCCCATTGAGCTAGAGTATTACCACACATCACAATAATCTATTTAGCATTTGGATATCACAGTGACTTGGCACTTTAAATTTGGATTATATATCAAAATATAGCAAATTCCTGCAGCCTGCACAGAATGAACACATAAAACTATTTATTTGAGGGTAGTAATTAGTAATATTCATAGCAAAAAACACTAATTGTACTTCAGTTGCATGAATTCTATAGAATACCTTGCTAGACTTCAATATTTTGGAAACAGAAATCTGAGACGAGACACTGAACCTCCAGCAGCTGCACATTTTTGGCCCCTCGTAGCTCGTTTAAGCTGGAAACTGTCCTCTTTTTACACTTATAATAACTACAGCTTGGATAACTATATGTATCACATGTACAGTCCTACTATATATAGCCCTAACAACTTTAAACTGCATGCAGGTAACTGTTACCAGACGCTGTTTGCATGAGATCTTTGCATAATGTTCCTCTGAGTATTCGATACGCACGAAAAAAGGAGACCAGGTCACGGTAACCGTGGGAAACTATCTATAGACGATAAGTTGAAGCATCTCTTTTTTTACATCCACCTCTCCGCAGCAGGTATAGCATGTTGTGTGTGCCGTGTCTTACGTGAGCCTTCTCCCTGCGGGCCTCCAGCAGTTTATCGTGGTAGTGCTGAGCCACAGACGGGTCCACATCCGTGAGCTTGGCCGAGGGGTTCTGCAGCATGGCGAGGGTCTTCATGGGATCGCCTTCATCCAGAGCCTCATTGATCAGGCCGATGGCGGCAATACCTGCAAATGCACAAACAGAGCGTACAGATAGATCACTCAAAACTGTGTTGGTATGTTGTTATATTCCTGAACCAAAGGTTGTCTGAATAAATAAATAAATTTGTGGTATGGAGTCAGTCTCTCACGTTCGTGCTCCTCCTGCACCGTCAGGTTAACTTGGTCGATGCAGGCTTGAATGTCGTTCCAGGTCAGATAGTCGCATCCATCCTCTCTGGCTGCTGCCTTAAGACGCATCAGTTCATCCATGTACCTGAGGAACACACAGGTAATGATACAGAGTCACACACAGAAACCTCAGACGTCACTCACCTCATGGTGTGTGTGTGAATGTGTGTGTGTGTGTGTGTGCATGCTCACCTCTGTGCATATTCATCCTCCACATTACTGAGTCCAGTGACCGTGCTGGACAGCTGTTTCCAGAGGGCGGCTCGGTCTCCGACATCCATCGCCTGGTTCATCAACACCACCGATGACAGCATCTCCACGGCAACAAGCAGCTCGGGGTGGGACAGCGAGCCCTGCAGGACACGGGACACAAATTTACCTCGTGTGTCAAACTGTCAGACTTCCAGGGGAAAACAATACGTTAACTGTGATGTTGATTTGTTGTTCCACAGTCAAATCATTGGCCAGGCTGGGACATCAAGCAGGGTTTAAAGCAACTCGTGTGTAAGCGATGACTATTAAAAATTACGAGTTTACGGGCTGCAAGATATTAAAAATAGCTGTGAATGTTCTGTACTGTGTGCAGACTATAGAACAAGCAATTATTCACTTGACTGATTCATCTTTTTAGTATCAATAAAGTTAAAATAAAGTTGAAATTTTGACACTAACTATAATGAAACCAAGTTAGGACAGCAGCCGACAACTCTTTCAAGTTTGTGTGATTTCTCTTTCCGAGCAGACAGTACTTATGCACCACACCTATAATTAATAATATAAAAAATAATAATCAAACATGCTGCTGCACAACCTGATACATCTTAGTGTATTAATTCCACTCATACAGTTCATACTGTATATTTGCTAACATATTCATATTTATATATGCACTATTATTTATATATCCCTATACATATGTACACAGCTCTGCACTTTACGGCTTCTGGTTAGATGCTAATCTGCATTTCGTTGTTGTTGTGCAATGACAATAAATCTAATCTAATAACCACACTGTGTTTATGTCCTGATTCTGAAGCACAATTTCTGCACTCCATCAACACGAGGCGTTTTGAAGAGGCAGCACTAATGCTGGCAGTCTGATTTCATCTCTAAGGTTTCCACTTAAACCTTTAAGTGTCAAGTTTAATGTGATGTACGTACTCTTTATTCTCGTCGTTTTGACTTCATTCTCAAAATATGAAATAAAAACAATGGTCCTTCTCGATTTTTTCACATTCATGCCTGACCCTAATACTCGTAGTTAAATCTATAAGACAGTTGATTAATGAGCAGAATTGTGCAGGATTCATTTCTGTTGATCGTTTCAGCATTGTAAAGAGATAAAGTACAAATTTGGTGCATTGAATATGGAAGTTATCAATTGGAAAATGTTTTTATTTCACTGCTCTCAAAATCTTATCAGTTCTACATAAAATAAACTCTGCTATCAACAGAAAGAGTCCGATTGTAACACCACACCTGCAGTAATGTAAACTTGTGGAACTGACTGACGTCGAGGTGAGTGCTTTTCCCTTTCAGGTCGACTAGTTCTGTAATTTTACGTTTCATTTGGCGTGCACTTTGTGTGCGTTTAACTTTCTGTGTGTGTTCTTCGCGTACCTCCGGGCTCTGCTGCTGCAGGCTGACGAGCTCTCTCTGATAGAGGTCTGCTGCGCTGGGGTAGACCTCAGGCAGCTGGGCGTCAGGATTCATCAGCTCCTCTACCGTTTTCTCAGGCACCCCCGCTCTGATGGCGGCATTGATGCGCTCCACTGCCTTCAACACTACAAACAGACACGGCAAATTAACAGTCATGCGTGAATTAAAGCGAACTGCAGGACAACTTTTTGTTGAAATGTGATGTGCGTACTCTTTAGGTAGCCTTCTGCGATCTCATTGGCCACGTCCACGCCGCTCTGCAACTCATCCTTCGTCAGTGCTTCTCCAGGAGACGCCTAATAATGAAGAAATCAAGTTGAGATTATGACGACGAGACAAGAGAAGGAGACGCCTCACTTTGTTTGCACGCTATTCCCTACCTGCTCTTTATTCTCTCGCTCGGCCTGCAGCTGTTTGAGGTACCAGCCTTTGTTCTGAGCCTGCAGGTTCTGCAGCCCCATGGCTTTGAGGGCCTCGTACAACTTATTCTCATCGCCGCTCAGTACGGCCTGTTCAGCCGCGTTCAAGGCGTTGCTCACTGTTGGAGAGAAACGGTTGACATTTCACTGCTGCACCGTGGAAACCGAGACAAATCTGTAAAACATGTGCGTTCACGTGACTTACCGTTGACCTTGTTGACGTTGCCCTGGATTTCAGCCTGGGTGAGAAGCTCGTCGTAGATGTCTCTCTCTGCGTCGGCGTTCTCCATTTGCTGTCAGAGCGAAAAAATGTGGCCAAGAGCAACGTCATTACACTTCAGCACTGCTCATCATCAAAGTAAAACGTGCTATCCAAAGGGGACTTTTGTTCCTTGTTCTGATATTTGGAGGTAATGTTGGTCATTTATTGGTTCGGCCCATCGGCAAAACAAACTTTTCTCTCACTGACAGAAAATGCTGCTTAATATGTTAAAATAAATGATTTTATTTTGTTCCTCCCCGGACTGTATGGAGGACTGAAACTGCCCAAATCAAAAACAAATTAATGACTCAATAAATAAATTAATATGGCATAAAATGCACCAAAAATAATATTAAAACTAAATGTAGCCATTAATTAATGTATAAAAAGTAACTTGTAAATTGATATTTCTGTTTTAATTTGCTTCTTTATTTATTCATCTTTGTATTAACTCCCCTTATTTTTTGATTTATTCATTTAATCATTTTTTCATGTATTATTATAAAACAGAAATATCAATTTATGTCACATTTTCTAAATTAATTAATGTTTTATTATCATTTTTAAATGTATTTAATTGCATATTGATTGATTTATTAATTGATTTTGGATTGTGGCAGTTTTGCTCCTCAACCTCAGAGCCTGCATGAAATGCACAAAAAGCGATGTAGCCATTAATTAATGTATAAAAACAAAAACATAAATTGACGTTTCTGTTTTAATTTGCTTCTGTGTTTTTAAATTAATTAATGCCTACATTTGTTTTTATTATACTTTTTTTGGTGCATTTAACGGCCTATTGATTCATTTGTTGATTGATTTTTGGTCCTCAACAGTGTCAGCCCATCTCCCATTCTTTACTGGAGTCATTTCTGTTGCTCCACTGGTTGATGCACGCTCAGTATTTTACTGTCTGAAGCCAAAATGTTCGTCCGCTTCAGGCTGTATGTTCAATTATTTTCTAATCAGTAAGTGGACAATTCTTAATTATATAGTTCTTTTATGGTTTCCCGAGGATAATGTGCCCCGGGACACCATTATTTTCTGGACATGTGGCCATTTGAACCCTGTCACAGCCTTCACACACACACAGAGTCGGAGATCACTCATCACTGAAGTTTAAAACGTCGTACCCGTTTGCGTGAGTTGGCCACCTTCTCTCCTTTGGCCTGGTACAGTGTGTCATGGTACTGACGAGCAGAGCTGCTATCCAGGTTGACCAGCATGGCGTTGGGGTTCTGCATAGCTGCCACCGTCCCCTCTGGCACGCCGTGGTCGATGGCCTCGTTGATGGCGATCACAGCAGCGTGTACTGAGAATGGAGGAGAAGACGGTGAGGAGCAGCTCTATCTTGTGCTACTCATGTAGTTCTTGAACTTAAAGGAATGGTTTGACATTTTTGGGATATATGTTTATTTGCTTTCTCTTATTAAGCACTCTCGTGCCTGTCTGTTGAATATGAAGCCACAACAACACAGCATAAGGACTACAAGTAAGTTTAATAATGACATTTTGTATTTCTTGGCCTGGTTTTGTATGGATTAAACTTTAAACTTGAATATTTGGTCTTGTGACATGAAATTAGACATTTTCACATCAAATTCAGCATCAAAATCTGATAATTTGAATGCTGTTTACCCTTAAAATTAGTAACTGTGAGTGATGTTGATACATAAAACTGCTTCTGATCCGTAAATCGACTTTAAGTATAAGCATCCCTTATTGAAACAAAGTGTACAAAAACAATGTGTAAAAAACTACTTGTAGATGAATTTGTGCTCCAAAGAATGATGCAGTGAACGAGAAAAGAGGTTTCTCAGGTAACTGACAGATCCAAATAACAGCTGTATTGACCTCCAGTGGCTTGAGGACATTTGTATCGGTTTCATAATGAAAGCACGAGTCAACTAAACCACATAATCTGCAGCTACCAGCTCCCTCCGCCCTCTATCCCCCCACCCCAGTGTCATCTGAGCCCCCTCTCACATGCAGCTTCGTCCACGGACAGCTCATTGGCCAGGATCCCGCCGATCTTGCTGAAGGCGGGCATCTGGATGCCATACTTTTCCAGCTCACTCTTCATGTTGTTGATCTCCTCCTCTGAGAAAGAGAAAGAGAGAGAGAGAGAAGACAAAGCAGAAGGAACAGATCGATAGAGCAGAGGTGAAAAAAGGAAAAAAGGGGAGTGGGAGCAGACTGGGTTAGGAAAGTGAGAGGCTGTGGAGACGCTCTGTTCCTGGCTCGTGTGATAATCAGATTTCTGACTCTGACTCTGGCTCTGGGACAGGGAGCCAAGCGGGAACTCAACTGACAGGAAAAAAAGCTCTCACAATTACTAATGACTTTCACATTTCCAGCAGCAGCTCCTCCATACCGCGGGCTCCTGAAAAAGAAGGCCTCGTAGTCCTCCTTCTGAGCGCCACTTTTTATTCAGGGTGCAGACAAATTGAAACACTTGATGTTAACTCTGGCAAAATGGTGACATCTGGATTTAAGATGACATAATTAGGTTAACGGTGGAGGTGAAGGGGAGGGGGGGCAGAATGTGAAAAACAGATGCATGGACTCGTGTTCGGGCTCACACACACACACACACACATGCTCTTACCAGTGAAATCCACTTTTCCGTACAGATCCTGGATCTGAGGGGCCAGGCCGAGCTTGAACAGGTACAGGCTGGAAAACGGGACAGAGACAGGATGAATAACTTTGTGAGGGGCGAGGATACGTGTGATCACACACTGAATCATGCCGCAGAATATTGAGAGGCAGATGGGGGGAATAATCAAACATATGCAGGGGAATTATTTGTTTGCTCACCTACCGACACAAAGTGAGGTGAAACAATGAATCTGTGCTGCTTTTCAGGGAGTATGTAAAGCTAATAAACTCAAACATTGCATCATGTTTTGACCTGAATCGTATACATTATGTGAAGTATGCTTTGTTTGATACAGTCGTGAAATCATTTATCCAAGAGGAACAACTGCAGTAGGATCCACATTTTTGGAGATAGGGCGCTACAACACCAAATTATGTTGTTTGTTTTCTGTGGTAAAACTAATGATCACACTCCTGTGGCATCTGGGTGTTCCTGGTTTGCACGGCCTGGAACGCGGGCATACACAAACACAAACAAACTGTGTGCCTCCGCTCTGCAGCTCGGCCCCTGCGTCCATTTTACCTGAGGTGGAATGCTCTATTAAAAACAAACGGCTCCGTGCCTCTTACCGCCAAATGCCTCTCTGGTGAAAAACTGCCCCGTTCACCTCATAAAAATGTCACACACTTGAAACACGGTCAGACCACAGACGTGTACAGACCACAGGGAATACACACACACACACGGCCTGTCAAGTGAGTTGTTTCAACACTGCTCACACAGTCCAGTGAATGAGGAATTCACGTGATTGCTACGACACAAAAGTTTTCAACTCATTAAACGAAACAGCACAATTAACGAGCCGCAAGGCGCGATTGTACGATCAGGCACAGGCCCAAAGGAAGAGGCACAAAAAAAACAGTGAGAGTACCTGAGTGCGTGTATACAGTAGATGCAGCGTGGCATGTTCTTCCTGTCATATATGTCCGTGGTTTCAGGGTAGAAGATCTGAAACACAGACAGAGACATCGAGTCAATCAGAGAAGCACTTTCAGCAGCTCCATGACAGCATGCCAGCGTGTCGCAGCATGCATTCAAGAGTGATCCAAGCTATTAACGCAGATGACACAATGTAAATGTTCATTCACACGCCCTGGCATTGTCTCTGCGGCGCGGCTAAAATAGAACACTCGCAGGCGGTTACTTTTATTTCATGTCGCAGTTGCCCACTGATGATATTTTTGGGCTGATACCGAGTTTCCCCTGAGCTGACATGGTGGAAAGTTCTCAGAAAAGCACAATAACAAGCCACTGTTTACTTAAAAAAAGAAGCATTTCAATGTAAGAAATACAAAACATGCACAGTTCTCTTCTGCAGAGAGCTTCAGTTAATTTTATCACAGTAGGAAAATCAACGTGCACTGACTGGAAATGTTTATGGCCATTTATTGTTTTAAAAATATCATAATAAAGTGACATGGAAAGCAATTAAAAGCTCCAACATTTAAGATTTCCATCCAGCGTTCTCCATTCAACTAATTGACCAAGAGCTTTTAAAAATCAGCCCACTTATACCTCAAATATTGAGGTTTTTTTTAACGGCACAGCGGCTAAAAAGTCTTTCCTTAAGAGCAACTATTTTACTGTGTGACGCAGATTTACTGTATCTTGAGAGAAATTAAAGTCAGTGCAAGTTAATTTTCATACTGTGCTCAAATTATCCGGCACCAACTGGTGCCTTAAAGGTAGGAAATCAATCTAAAACCAATTTAATTCAATAATATTCAGAGTTGATGTTACATAAACGCAGCTTAATCATGCAAAAGTGATGTGGTTCTTCAAGGCAAAGAGACTTGTACCATATAGATGAAGTAGCTAAAATTCATTTACAAAAAGCTCTGGTAACAAATGAATAAATACAGAAACCTCATGTGGTCTGAGGGAATAGCTGGCTGCTAAAATAAGGTTCAGTTGTACATTTTCATGTGACACGAAGGTGTGCTGTTCAATGCTTTTGTTTGTGACACAAATGGACGGCTCACCTTCGGCAGTCCCTTCTCTGACATGGCGTTGAGCCACTGGATGACGTTGTCTGTGTGTCTGAAATGAAGACCCGTCGCCTGTAAGAGAGAGAAACCAAAAGTCAGAACACAACAAGATTTAAAACCAACCCTCGTTCACACTGACAACAGGAGCTATAAACTGAGGCCCACACTCAACAAACAGCTGCAGGTTACAGTGCAAAGCAAGGAAACACACATGAAACACGGTGTCGGTAAAGACCACAACGATCTCACGGTGGCTTTTTGTGGACAAACGCTATGTCGAACTGTTGCTTCAAAAAGGGTCTGGTTTGAGAATTTGATTGACACTTACAAAGTTATAAAGCTGCTGATCAGGGTCAAGAAGATGGTTGAAATAGCGGAAAAGAGTCAATGCTGTTTGATTTCACCGGTGTCGCCTTTAGATGCATCATGTCTGTTCATTTTGTTGGATTTACTGTGATTTGATAGAATACCTGCCGTGCCAGTATTGTAGGTTGGTATCTCAATATATAATCATGCAGCTATTCATGGACCCAAGAGGAGGATCTTTTCATTGGCATCACCACCAAGGTTTGATCTTCAACTGGACAATTAAAGGCTGGATTGCTTCATGAATTGCGACAGATACTCATCGCCGTGGAAGATTAGACTTCACTAAGTCAGACTCCAAGCAGGTGATGTTTGTTAACACAATTTCTAATGTAATCTCCTTAACAGCAGAGTTATTTCAAAGCACACTACTTAGACTTAGAAATGCAGCTACACAGGTGGTTGACCCATGACACCATGACGCATAATCAAATGCTCGTTCTCACCTTGTAACGCGTCTGCTCGCGGTCGTAGATCTTCTTGAGCGAGACGGTGCGTGGGGCAAAGAAGTTCCCCAACTTGGCCAGGTAGACGCCGTTCCTTAGCCCCTCCTCCAGTTCCGTGGTGGGAGGCAGCTCCTCGTCCAGACAGGCCTCCATCCATCTGAAGGGAAACATACGTTCACAGGCTTAATTACTGTTGGTGAAACTTCTACAGGACAACTGAGACAGAGCCTCAAAGGGATTTTATTTCCCGGTGTTCTATAAAATGTCTACTTGTAGTTAACAGTAACTGATGACAGACATATTTTTAAGATTAGACTCATGCACACAAGGTGTAGTGTGTAGTCAAATAGGATCAAGAGATGTTGAAGCAGAGCGGCTGCATGAAACTGAAACTGAAAATGCTGCTTTGATCGTGTTAACATTTCCGTTTGAGAGTAAAGATGTTAAGATGTACGCAGGTTAGAAAATATATATTTTTGACATTCATTTAAAGTGATTTGTGCTCAGGTGAAAGGTCTCTTATTTAATTTAACTATGATTGCACCTTTATGAATATATGTGACAACCGACAGCCTGCACCAACAGGTCAAATTTCAACACTTTTGACTCACAGACTGCAGGTGAGATTGATAAGAGAGTTAATCAGGTCAACGTCTGAGACGCCCATTCTTCAAAGAAACATTATTGATTTACAACATAACGGCAACGTTATTTTGCTTAACGCAGAGACAAATGAAGCCAACACAGACAGCCAAATTCCAAAAGAGCTGAGGTTCTTTCAACAGCTACTCGAGGCCGGATACGGTACGATTTGCATATGACTCACGTACAAACTTAAAGCTATGTATACTTAAGGACGTGGACATTTGAATGACAGGTGGGTGTTGTCACAGGTGGCTTGTTTAAACAACCAGCCTGCCTCAGCTCCACCCACGCTCCACGTCTTTACCCATCTTTGGGATCAGCCGGAAAACGGCAGGCTGCCCAGGTGGTGACGATCGTTGGCACCACGCTCTGAGCTTCATAACGGATTCTTAGAAACCTGTTGGTGACGTCACGGAGGCTACGTCCATGTTTTATACAGTTCATGCTATAGACTTAAAGATGAAGTCTTAAATCGTGGCAGTCAAACTGATGCCAGACTGAGAAGAAAGTAAACAGAGTTTTTAATACCAATCCTGCTCAACTTCCCGTTAATCATCTGACTGATTCATCTATATGTTACTACAGTAAATAAGGAGCCCTAAGGGAGGATCATTACTCATCATGTTTGAGATTAACATGGTTGAGTTTAACCCTTCAGTGCTGTCGTGCACCACCGGTAAAGATCCATCTGTCCCTGCAGTTCCAGGATGACAAACACCTAACGTGGCCTGTTGTAACCTCCTCCTCCTCCTCAGCATTCCTCATGTGTGACGATTTGTTTCTTTTAAGGCCATATTGTGGAGTCGCATTCCTGCAAGGTGCCCGCCTCGGCTCTGAGCCACGGAAAAAGAAGACAAGCTGCCTAGTGGACTGGATTCCACCACCTCATGCCATCACCGTCCAGTAACTACTGTATGGACAAAAGCCAGTCCATTTAACTTAATTCTCGACAGGAGACAAATCATGCTGGTATCCTCTTGTTGTCTGTCTGTTAAGAGTTCATTTCTAAAGAGGAGTCACAGCTTTCTTGTTCAGGGAACTCTTTACTTTAATTCAATCTGCTTATGTAACTAAGATTTTAAACAAGAAGAGGGCATGAACTTGTGTCACTGCATGGTCACTCGCTGTTGGATTTTAAAAGGGTTGACAACAAAACCTGATATTTCTTTTAAAGGTATCTAACTCCACTGTAGCCAGAATTATAAAGGTGGAATTTTTTTTTATATACTAATGATGATATTACGCCAGATTTGGACAACTGGGTCAGAGGTGACTGCAAAAGTAGAGGCAACTGTGCAGAAAATCTACTTTGACTTTATTTCTTCTTTATTCCACATGAGCACTTTCTTATTTGAGTTTATTCCTGAAGAAAGTCTTTTAAACTAGCCTGATTTTCTGTCTGAATCAACTGTAAAATGCATGTCTGGCTGTGCTGTTCCACAAAAGTAATTAAAATTAATAGCTACATATCATAAAACAAACACTGTTTCCTCCCCTCCGAGGCAGTAGGTGTCTGCCCTGCTTTATTAATGCCTCTAAATATCAGCTCCGATTATGAAGAAACCTTGAGTTTATCGTCGGCTGTGAGGAATTTCACAGTGTGAGGGCAGACGGAGTGAGGTCAAACATGGCCTTTTGAAAAAGGCAAACAGCCTCTCTCTTTTCATCTGCTAAGGAAACACTCCCACTCTTCTGTAACTGAGGTCTTTGTCGAGCAACAACAAGGTTAACTATATCCTGAGTGAGATTAAAAGATTGCTTTCCTCCTACAGACAGAGCCCCCACTGACAGACCTTCATCAAATCCACACTGAGCTTAAAAGTGAACCCAAGTCCTCTTCCTGGAAAAAACAGACTCATTTTCAGGGATTTCCTAACTTTTTTCGATTCTTGTTGAGACACTTGGTCCTCATACAAAATACACCCACACTTTGCAGCGCACGGGCCAGCTGAAACAACTTCCCTCCCAGGAAGTCGTGACATGGGGTCTCCAGACAGGCCTGCTATTGAGGCCGAGGTGACTGACCCCGTGGAGCAGGGCCTGGGCCTGCCAGCCAGGAACAACCCCCTCCTTTCACTCCACACTGGAGCAGTGAAAGGCTCCATAAAGACTGCAAACTAATGGCTCTTTTATCAGGGCTACACACCCTTTTCCAGGCTAGCACAAACACGAACACACCCTCCTCTTAACCAGTAAGGACGTTAGCTATTAATGAGATTTTAATGTCAAGAGCAGCCAAAAGAAATGTCAAGCTGGGATTGTGACATAAACAGACATGTCAAAAAAGAATAAGCCACAAATATGAAAGCATTGTCTGGAATCTCTGGAATTACTCCATCAGACGAGAGATACGAAGGTGTAAAACACGACGTTCATGTCAAACCATACAGAGCAAAATAAATATCACACCTAACACCTTCCTTGTTGTAACTACAAAATTTCAGTTGCCAAAGCAAATACAGGTGAACCAGCTGCAAACATCCAAATGAAATCTAATATTAATGTTAGAATAATCAAACTAGCTATACAGGCTGTCACTATTTGGTTTCGTCTGTTAATAAACCACTACAAATATGGAAATTAGAACATAAATTACACTTTTATTACACTTATTGCATGTTTGCACAGCCACTTAGCCACAAAAACAAGCAATTATCTATTATATTAGTCAGCTAACCAGCAAATACAACAGATTTTACAAACAATATTAACTTAAAAGTAAGTTTTTATTTACAAATTCTGGTTAAAAAAACAAAACAAAAAAAAACAAAAAACAACCAACTGTAACCAGGCTAAGAACTAGGCTAACTAGTTAAAAGCTAACTAGCTAGGCTAAGACTAGCCCAACTAGCTAAAAGCTAACTAGCTAGGCTAAGAACTAGCCTAACTGGGTAAAACTAGCTAGGCTAAGAACTAGCCCAACTAGCTGAAAGCTAACTAGCTAGGCTAAGACTAGCCCAACTAGCTAAAAGCTAACTAGCTAGGCTAAGAACTAGCCTAACTGGCTAAAACTAGCTAGGCTAAGAACTAGCCCAACTAGCTGAAAGCTAACTAGCTAGGCTAAGAACTAGCCTAACTGGCTAAAACTAGCTAGGCTAAGAACTAGCCCAACTAACTGAAAGCTAACTAGCTAGGCTAAGACTAGCCCAACTAGCTAAAAGCTAACTAGCTAGGCTAAGAACTAGCCTAACTGGCTAAAACTAGCTAGGCTAAGAACTAGCCCAACTAGCTGAAAGCTAACTAGCTAGGCTAAGAACTAGCCTAACTGGCTAAAACTAGCTAGGCTAAGAACTAGCCCAACTAGCTGAAAGCTAACTAGCTAGGCTAAGAACTAGCCTAACTGGCTAAAACTAGCTAGGCTAAGAACTAGCCCAACTAGCTGAAAGCTAACTAGCTAGGCTAAGAACTAGCCTAACTGGCTAAAACTAGCTAGGCTAAGAACTAGCCCAACTAGCTGAAAGCTAACTAGCTAGGCTAAGAACTAGCCTAACTGGCTAAAACTAACTAGGCTAAGAACTAGCCCAACTAGCTGAAATCTAACTAACTAGGCTAAGAACTAGCCCAACTAGCTAAAAGCTAACTAGCTAGGCTAAGAACTAGCCTAACTGGCTAAAACTAACTAGGCTAAGAACTAGCCCAACTAGCTAAAAGCTAACTAGGCTACGAACTAGTCCAACTAGCTGAAAGCTAACTAGCTAGGCTAAGAACTAGCCTAACTGGCTAAAACTAACTAGGCTAAGAACTAGTCCAACTAGCTGAAAGCTAACTAGCTAGGCTAAAAACTAGCCCAACTAGCTATAAGGCAGCTGAGTACAGTTATTTATTTGTTTACATCCTCAAATGCACTCATTAATACAGAACTTTTCATAGTTTGACCTTCTTCAGGTACCAAACTACAGTCTACAGAGTAACCATGGTACACTACAGTAGAGTCATGGTGGTTAACTGTAGTTAGCATAGCTTCGGTGTAACCATACACTTGTATTTTCATATCATTGCGATAAGACTGGATTAAAGACTGTCATACAGTTCGGGCGCATTCATGTCATATCATGCAGACCATAAATATGCACAGACACATGGGAGAAAATGTTTACCACAGCCTCTTTATTATCACAAAATGTCTGTGGTGAAATTACACATGATAATAATTTTTAAAAAAAGGCCCCCAGAGTGCAAAACCAATATCACTAATGATAAACATCATTAATGACACCAATAAACGGAAACTGCATATCACATAATGTCTGCTGTAACTTGTTAAACAGAACAAAACAAATCAAATCTGCGACTACAGTGCTAATCTGGTCAGAAATCAATAAACAGCTTGACTAACATGTGAAGTCAGAACTCGGCACATTATAGACAAATGTGTGCGTCATCATAATGAAGAATATTTAGCATATCCTGTGTTAGACTAAACTAATGTGCACAGGCTAGATGAAGATTTCTGATCTCTCCCGTCTCTGCATCAATAATGCATCTCGTCTTTAAAAGGTCAAGTGATTAATAACATAAGTCAAATAGTGCTGCAGCACAGGAAAACATGGAAGCACGGATAATCATTATCTCCTCTCTCTGGAGAGGAAGTCAGTGTCGTGGTTCAGAGGTCAGTCTCATAGGAAGAGCTCCGCTACCGACCACTGTCTCTCCAGGAAGACGCAGACACCTCGCCGTCTCCGGAGGTACATCCTCTGTTCTCCTGCACAGTTTACACGTGTACAGTACAGAGTTTTTGTCTGCAGGGGGGTCTGTTAATAAAGTTTACCGATGGCGATGAATAAACATACTTCCCCTTTCCCGGGTTTCACTCATCGAGCCACAGGCACAATGCCTCTGCTGCAGTTAATGTTTAATAAAAGCAAAGACAATATCAGACTTGAACCAACAGACCACAGGCCTTGTTATTGTAATGCTAAGCGGCATTGTTCTGTTGTCCCTCTCTGGGAGCGGCCCTAATAGGTTTCATTGCTTCATTGTGTGGAGAAGCTGGGTCAGGGCTGTAAAGAAACAATGACAATCTGTGTCAAGTGTGCCGCAAGTGGATGCGTCTTATATTATACGATCCATCATACTCAAGTGATTAAAGACAAAGGTCGTTTTAATGTAATAAGACTGAGTTGGAGTTCAATTTAATTCAATCAGATAGTCTGTGGAAAGAATGTTTCTATGTAACGGGAGTGTCCAAACAAATTAAGCCAGATTTTTAGTCTCAACATCTTTTGTCCTGCAACTGACCAAAACAATCCTTCTCTCTAAATATGGAAGCCAGCATCAGTCGGAGGATCTTAACCACAGTGAGTGCACACATGGCTGTGGCCTAACTGGAATTACACACCTAGACATCTGCTCAGTCATGCAATTAATTTATTTAGGCATAAACACACAGTTTGTTTTCTGAGTTTACCTGCAGACACGTCACCGAAATCAGCCGGAGGACAACATTAAAAACAAAGTCCCATAAGCCTTCACACAGAGAGACATATAAAAGCTTTATAAAAGATTTAATTAATGATTTATTAGTGAGTTAGTGTGGTGGGAGAGCAGATGAACTCGCTTCCTGTCGCTGTTTCACAATAAAAACCTTCCAGCAAAAGGAGCCAATTATGTAATTTACTGTGACAGAGCTGCAGGAAAGGTTGGTGGATGTAGATAAACTCCGGTTGTTTATAGTTCTCTTTAGTTGATTAATTGATTTGTTGATAGAAAATGTGAGGATTTGACGCTGTTCTTCAGGGCACAATCTGACTGGACTGTTTGAATAAAGCAGTTTGAAGACATCACCGTGGGTTTCAGTGAAGTTATGATGACACTTTTTTTATCCATCCATCTGTCTATTTTTTGTAACCACTTATCCTTATTGGAGTCACAAGGGGCTGGACCCAGCTGGCTTTGGGCACCTATGATTGAACTACAAATCAACATAATAATTGATAAACGCCAATTTCAGCTGCTGTTAGGCCTCAACCGAGGCAAACCGTACAAGTCTGTATCGTCCATTTAGATATATTTTACCGTCTTATTGTCAGAGATCCTCTAACACCTCAAACCAAGACTTTAAGCAACCAATGAACCCCATCCTGAAGTTATGTCAAGGAAATTGTGCATGGGAAACTAAACCAGAAACACATAAAACTGTTTTTACAAGGACAAATATTACACTATTCTTAGACAACAGAGGGAGTGCAGTGTGATATAAAGCAGGAAAAGGTTGAGGGATGGTTCAACAATGTCCCGTTGTGTATTATAAATACATCTGGGTGCAAAAACGAAAGACGAGGAAGCACAGTGTGTTTATAGAATCGCTGGAAAGGCAAATCATGCGTGGGACGCCGTATCTGGCATCAGCACAATGTCAAGGTATAGATACTATTATCACAAACACACACACACACACACACACACCTCCCTGTCCTGTTTTCAACCACCCACCTCCTCCATTGTGATGATTAACTGGAGTCTAATTAAAAAAACGAATGTTAGGCGTTCAACTGAGAAGACTGTCTCTGAAATTAAAGCCAGAATCACTTCTCAGTCTAAAGCAGCGTTTCATGAATGTGCTGCTGTTTGAGGTCCAAGTGCAAAGGAAAGGAAAAAAGGATGGAAGGAAACATGGAGGGAAGTGACAAGAGGGAACACACACACAAAAAAAAAAGCTGTGAGAGCCAAGTTGTCCATTACATGCTTTGCTGCAACACTGGAATCCGTGCACCTACTGACCTCGTCCTCTCAGCGCTCTCAAACAGTCCGATAGCAGCTGGGCTGAGACTGTACTCACTGTGCGGCCGCATGAAATCAAAGCTTAGCGCGTTAAAAGTAAGAGGAAACAAACAACCACGTTTCCTTTTTCAGTCAAGCATGAGGTGCATACTGCAACAACGCTCACAGCTCGTAACACTGACCTCTTTGTGTGCGTTTGGCAGCAAGAGCCTCGGAGAGATACGGTAATATTAACTCACAACAGTGCACCTGCATCTTTAAGTCTTTGCAAATCAAAAAATCTTGATAGATCTTGTAAGTTAGAGCTGAAACAAGCAGTACGAGTAGCAGAAAGTCATTCACAAACTGATAATTGCTAAGCAATTAAACGTTTAAGTCAGGGGGGGGACACTCCGAGGTCGCAACCGGTTTGAAAAAAACCATACCCACTTAACTTTGCTCCAGACTTTTGTGTTTTTCTAATGAATTACTGAATACTGCTTGTAAAATAATCCACCAAACACCAAAAAATAATCGATGTAGAAGACATCTGGGTTCACAAGTGAGAATACATTTTTTAAAAAAGCCATTGACATTTACGTGGTTAAACTGAATATTTGGGGGGAAATTTTGGACTGTTGTTTATATTTTTAAACAAAACAAGAACTGCCAAAAAAAGAAATATAAGGATATGAAAATGGACTCTTGAGTAATCTGATGCAGAAATCAGCATATAAAATGTCAACGCTGACAAGAAAGCTGAATTATAAAAGTAGTTCAACCAAATTTATCGAACGCACATATTTAAAATGTGCTCGTTTAAATTCACACTAATGGTTAACGCATTATTTCGAATCTGATTCAATGCATCATATTTCATGTTTTAACGCTGTCTATTGGATTTAGTTTGAGACACTTTTCATGTAATAAAAACAGGACTGATAATGGTTGTGACCTTCGACCAACGTGGTGCTGGAAGGACCTTATCCACCACATCTGACCTACGGACTTAGAGCCATTACCATCCCCAGCTACGCTCACCTGAGTGAAAATACCAGCCGAGGGGCTGACAGAGAAATCTGCAGGCCTGAGGTGTGGAAAGAGGAGAGGGAGGGGGTGATAATCAATCAGATTAAACTGCAGCGTCAGCTCAGCTCTCCACGACTGACAGGTTTCATCACCAACATGGGATTCAAAGACGGTTTGCTGTGTGAATATCCAAACCTGAGGAGTAACTTGTAATCTCAGGTTTCACAGGCAGACGGCCAGGTGAGAGGAGAGGCGGTGGTGGTGGTGGTGGAGGAGGGGTGGAGCTGATCCCTCTCTCTCTCTCTCTCTCTCTCTCTTTTCAATC
The DNA here is from genome assembly GCF_000972845.2 of Larimichthys crocea. Taxonomy (NCBI): domain Eukaryota; kingdom Metazoa; phylum Chordata; class Actinopteri; family Sciaenidae; genus Larimichthys; species Larimichthys crocea. Next base: position 6,805,703 of record NC_040018.1, read on the forward strand.
CCTATTCATTCCCACATTGTCGACTGTTGAGGCTGCATGACTCAGGCCTGTTTACTGCCTCAGCAGGTAACATTTACACAGCGTTCAGCAGTGTGTAGACACGGACCTCAAAGGCACATTCAAAAGCAGAGTTGTGTTGATTTAAACAGGCGCTCCACAAGATTACAGTTATTGTGTGAGTGTTTATGCCTCTGAGAATCAGATCTTTATTCCACTTTACATCCATGCTGACACTGTGGAAGTGAGGACGACCACGTCTGTATGTTGGTTCAGAAATATCTCGACAAACGCCGGATGAACTGTCATCAAATTAAGTCGACATTGATGGTCAGAAATCTTTTTATTCTCACTATCCAACACTTTTTATTTAGTTTTTTTATTTCTAGATATGTCCTTCTTTAACTGTTTTGCTCTCATTTTTCTTCTGTCGCGTAAAAAGTAAACAACAAATAATAAGTCTCATATTTTCATTATTTTCTGAGTCAGTCCGTCTATAAAATGTCCGAAAATAGCGAAGAAAACAACCACCACAGTTTCCTGAGGCTGAAAGTGATGTCTTCAAATGTCTTGTTTGGTTCAAACCAACAGTCTAAAAAGCCAAAAATATTCAATTTGTTATTCTAAAAAGAAAAGAGGCACATATTCACATTTGGAGCCAGAGAGGAAGCTGAAACTTGGTTGGTTTCTTAAAATCGGAGAAAACATAAAGAAAATGTTGTTTCCAGGGGGAGCCAGCCATCGCCAGGATCAGTCACCAGAGGACAGATCGTATCACCATGAAAAGGTTCGACCACGTCACTCCTGGGCCCATTGTTCTCCTTGGAGCAGCACAATGTCGGGATCTGACATTACATAACACCCATTGCAGCAGCAGCAGCAGCAGCAGCAGCAGCAGCTACACACAGGAGTGTTTGGAAACTGTTTGAAAACAGGAAATTACAGGCGAATGGCCAAAGCTTCAGGAGGAACTGGGCTGGTGAGAAAGATGGAGCTTCTGTAAAGCTTTAAAGTGATGTTGCAAGACAGTTCAGCTGTGATCCAACTTCACTTTAAAATGAGAATCCAGAGAGAAAAAGGAGCCTTTTGCTACCGTTTGTGTCGAGTCCCCTCCCGCCTGTCATTTTGCAATACACAAAGTGAGTAACATCCTTTCACATAATCTATATTTCGCAACATTTTTTTGCACAAACTTGTCTAAGCAGAATTTGTAAACTGGCATGGAGGGATGGAGGAGCATAGTAGTCGAACGCTGCGATGGTATGAAAAGACTCGACGCTGCATGATGGATTAAAGATAAAACAGAGATTATCTTCTCTGTTTGCTGTGATGGATTATCTCACTCTCTTCTTTACACAAACAGCTTCTCTTGAGAAGAAGATTAAAACACAGAGACGCTGCACAATCATGTAAGCTCCCACACTCTTGGTGTGTTGAAACTTTGGTTATCATGTCACAACTTGATAAAGTCTGTCTGACTCTGACAACATAAACTACAGTGTTTAGTAACGAGAGCAGCATCCTGCGTTCATGCAGCTATTTTCCCCAGGAGAGGTAGAGTTTGCTAGGAGAATTCAACCTTGTTGCTTTATAATGTTATGGAAGATGCAAAATGTTGAACACATTTGAACAAACACAAAAACTATTTCCACCCTGAGGCATGTTACCTACATTACCTACTGTGATGTAATCCAATAAAAATACCACTGTGATATTTGTGCCTGTTGTCCAAACGGCAACAATCCTCTCAGGGTAAACGCTGATCATTCTTTAGTGTCAGTTTCTTTTAACACGAAGGGTTAAACCTTCTTTTTTTTTTTTTTTTTTTAAAGTGGATTTTTCTTTCGTAATTTTGCCATCCATCACTCAAAGCTCACATCTCTGCTGTCACGCAAACAAAAGACGCACACACGCCGTTACTAATGACCTAATCGGGATGGATCGCACGTTCAACCAGAGCGAAAGAAAAACACAGCGACTTTGCATCACAAAGCACAATAAAACACCAACGTGTTGGGCTGTCAGGTCGGTGACAGCGAGGAGGAGAAAAACCTGCCAACCAGGCAACAGGTAAACTCTGCTGTCACCACGCAATGCTCACTACACTCAACACTCCCACGGGACTGCGGTATTTTGATGAAAACCCTGAAACGTTTGTGTGAACGGCACCAAATCCCAAGCAAGGTCATAGTCAGTCAGCAAAATCTAATTATGATGAGGGGTGTTTTAGTCACGTACACAGTTTAACCTCTAAAGAAGACTCTTCTTTTGTACACAAAACTCTCTTTGCAGTTCAGTATCCCAATACAATCACAATAAGTGGTGCTGAACTGAACATACAGAGGCTGAAAGGTGCAAAATGTGTTTTTACTGTGTTATTTTGGATGCACTGCTGTTACATAATAAGTTTTACAGAGATGGAATCAGACAGCTGGATGCCGTCCAAGGAACATAAGCTAACTTGAATTTACAACCCTGCTGGAGTATTCTCTGCAACAGTCCTCCGACACCTCAAGAAACCCAAAAAGTCAAATCATGTCAAAGCAGAGCATCTCTGACAAACGGGCACACAGTTACCCACAACAATACCACAACCGTACCACACACAACGATCACAACATGACCGACTGATCAGGTTTGAGGTTGAATGCTGAGGGGGAAACCCGACAGAAGCAAGAAGAAGTCTTTCCAGTTATTTATCAGCTGCTTAGTGACATGCAAAAGAAGAATTTGAATGATAGCGTTACGTAACAGCTAAAAGGTAAACACCTCGATCCTGACTGTAGTTTTATTTAGAATAAAAGAAAATTGTCCAACACATCACTTGCTCTTTTGTGTGGGAGGTAAAGCTTAACATTCATCTCTAAAGATCAGTAAGTTTAAAGTGCTCACAACCAAGAAATAAAACACAACTTCTGGTGTTTGTAACTAAAAAGGATATAACCTGATAATAGTGAGCTTTACGGGTGCTGGTAGGCTCCTCTGGACAGAACTAGGCTAGCTGTGGTCTCCCATTCCAGGTCTTTATGAGAAGACAGAAATGATATTTTTCTTTTAACAGAAGAGAAAAGAGAACCAAGACCTTCCGTGACCTTGGTCGGAAATAAGAACTAGTGTGGTCAGTAAAAAAAAAAATAAACTGATCCGGCAACCGATGTTTCATAGAGGTTATTTAGATATGTAAGACAGACAGTGATGCTACATTTCGAGGTTTAAACATGTGACAGAAAAGAAGCGTTAATTTACTTCTGCTGGACAAAGAAGACGTGTCGAAATGCAATGACTCAAACGTTTCGAGACCTGATCTCGTCCAAATCTGGTTGAAATAATTCATTTAAAAAAAAAAAAAGAACTTTGATGAATCTCTAAAAACAAAGTTTTAAGAGATTCATGGTATATTTTAGTAATTTGGTTCAAAAAAGAAGCTTTAAAACTGTTCATTCGCCAAAATGCACTTTTTTTTTCATGGTTGCGTGGAACCCTGTCATTTAAAAAAATGTACACAAAACACTAATTAGACACCAATGTGACTCCAGAGCATCTGCGTGTGCTGTAAATAGAGCTGAATGTGAACCAGCCCGCTCCGTATTTCTTCTCACCACCTCACCACATTGACAGGAGGCCGGCTGAGCACCACAGACAGGGACGAGCAGCGATGTGCAGTGATGTGGTGAATGAATGAAGAGTGTTTGGGGGTAGTTAAGGTAGCAGCAACGAGGACGGAGGGAGTGTTCTGCATCACGTCAAGCAGGCTGGCACTTGTGGTGGAGAAAATCCCTGCTCTGGTTCAACGTTCGGCTCTGACTCTAAAGGCGTCATTACTTTAACTACACCTCACACTGTTCAGACGTCTAAACAAGGACTCCTACAGATTTAGTGCGGTGGGTAGAGAACACAAACACAAGATCCAGCGTTACAGGTGAATATTCTGATGATGCTGACATCTGGAGGACTGTTCATCCTTATTTTAAATGGGTCAAGTGACAAATAAGTTGTTTCTTTTTTGGGCTTCTGTACTGTAGCATACGTTGTATTTAAGACATTTTTTAATAGTGGTTTTAATGGGTCATCACGTCCACAATACCGTGAATGAGCGAACGGGATGAGAGTCAGCACCTCCAAGTCTGAGGTTCATGGTTCTCTGCCAGAAAACAGTGGCACACTCCCTCCAGGTTGAGAGCGAGTTGCTGCCCCAGGCAAAGTCCTGCTGCCACCCCGACCCCACTCCAAATAAGCAGGAGAGAATGGATGGAGGTAAAAAATTATATTCAGATCCCACAAACATGGTTATCAAACACTGATAAAGATATGTAGGGAGGGAGGATGTTTAAATGACACCGGTGCTCTGAAACTGTAAACGTCACTGGGTATGTAATATTTAGAAATAACCGCACACGAAAAACCACAAACATCAGATAACATAACGATCGGCTCATATCAGACTACACATATCTTGTGATAGGCCAACACCAGTCGATTAAATCAGCCTACTAATAAATGGGTCAGGCTCTAGATTGTTGGTTACCACATTTGTTTTGCATGTTAAATGTTTTTCACTCTGGTGGACAATAAAGTGACATTTTATTTTATGAAAATAAAAATAGCAAGACCAGGCCAACTTTACTGATTAGATCTTAAGGGATTCGTCAAATATTTTAAATTCAAATGAACGTAAACAAAGCTGATTTCACGCATACATCCGGCGTTTTTAAAACAATCTTGTCACTTGGGTCTAATTATCCTTCCAATTTGTTTTATTTACATTTATGCAGATCCAGTTAATTACCAAGCTAATTGCACAGATAAAATGTGGTGACATCACTGGAACCAGTGTGTCCAGTAAGGCAGCAACACAAGACCAAACACAGGCTGTAAACAAACCCTTCATCAGCACTTGAAACTGAAAGGGAACACACCCGAATGATCTGTCAGCAAACGTCTATCATTTGTCTTTTTTTGTGACATCCTTTCTGATAGAAGTCTGACGAAACTGGCGTTTGTTTGCAACCCGACTGATCGAACTATTAAATTACAAAAACCAGCAAAAAAAACAGAAGAAAAGTCATTGAAGCTTTCTCTGTTTCTGCAACGGTTCAATATCAACTTGAAATATCAATTTAACTCTGTTGACGCCACAGAAACACTGTCATCTCCTCCCTGAAGACAAATCAAACACTCCCCTTCTACTTTCACTCAGCACAGCTGTCACTGCGTGGTCACATTCGTACGGAAACCGGTTCACCTGTGGAACCAAACCGCTGTACGCCCAAACATCTGCTGAGTGAGGGTTCAAACGTTACCTCTGTGTCATGTATCATCAGCAAAACTACCCGGAAAGGTTTGCAGCGTGGGGAATGTGCAGTCAGCAGCAAGCACGGATCAATAAACACAAAGTAACCGTGCTGAAAACACGTCCAACGGCATTCCCAGAGAGTCTGAAGCAGCGAGCGAAAGAGTGAAAGGAGGAGAGAACGAGCAAGAATGAGGCTTGTTAAAGAAGTCAGTGGACAATTTCTGATCACTTATCACAGTCACTTATCGAGAAATGACGCTCAGAACGAGCTCCTCGATGTGAGAAGTTGACAAAACCATCAAGGCGAAGGCTTAGTAGATGAAACAAATGATGCAGTGAGCGATAAAGAAAGTAGTAACAGTTGTAGCCTTGCAGCCAAGCAACATAAGGAGCACATCTACTACTTGAAAAGAGACGAGCGGGCCACTGAGTATTCAAATATGGAGTGATAATGCACACAGCAGGTCCCTTTGATGGGAACATGAAAATAAGAGTGATAACACATAGTTTGCATCTCTCCGGTGAGCAAGAGCGAGCCCTCCCCAAACGCACACCTGACAGTGACAGCACCACAATGCATTCCTGCATCCATCGCCACAGGTAGGCTCTCACACCCTGCCGTGCACCTGTCGGAGACATTCCCATCATACTACACAGCGTCGGAACGCTCTCTAAGCATTCCCCCTCACAGCGTTTTTTTCCCTGCAGGCTCAGGTGTTCCTCGCATGTCCCACAGTAACAACATGGCCCACAGCTCACTCCCTTGGAATTACAGCAGGGTTAGCACAAGAGAAAACAGACAAACTGAACGCTGGCTCTCAATGTTTTTTTGTGCATTTTGCTGCTAAGGAGAGGGTGAGGAGAAGAGGTTGCAATCAGCAACTACCCTGCTAGATGCCACTAAACCCTACATACTGGTCCTTTAAAGGAGAACACATAAAATGTAGAAATAGGACCTTTATCAGGCAGAATATCTTTGCAAAGGAAAGACTTTCAGCAGAGCACAAGTCAGCATCATGCCAGACAGAGGTGAAACTGTTCCAACGTGTCCCGTCACACCGTGTTGAGCCAAAGACCATGTTTGGTCATCGAGGATGCAGGAAAGCGAGCAAATCCACCCTGACCGATATGCAAATATGTCAGGGAAAACCCTGTCACGACACCGACTTAATGACTCGACAGTGCCAGGTCATTAACGCGAAGGAGCCAAGAGGGTAACGGTAAAAAAAAAAAACAGCACTTGTGATTTACACGAGTGTTCAAAGTAAAAAAAAACTATTATTTGTTGCTTATTTGGGGTTTAATTCCTGATTTATACACACAGCAAGGACAAAAAGTTCTGGGACGTACTCACAAAGTGAGGCACAAATGTCAAGTGGAAGACAAAATATATATTCAGACAAAACGTAAATCATTCCAGGAATTTCCTGAAGATCACGGCTGGACGATAATAACAGAGCAGGTGAGACAACAAACGACACACGCCTCAGTCATACATAAACCACTCGGCTTTTATTCTTCTTTTTTTTCCTTTTAATCAGGGCGCACAACCCTCACTGCACAGCGCGGACTCCAGCACTCACACCGGAACCTGTTGCTATGACGACCGCAGGTTTCTGTGGCAACAGTGGGGAGATACTAAAATCAACAGGGACTGAGTCACTTCCTGTCTCGCACGAGCCTTCCTCTTTTAAACCTGCGAGCACCGCGGTGCACACTCGATTACTTTTAGTCACTAAGAGTAATCGAACGAGACTGTTAACGAGCTCAGGCGACCAACACCGTGTGTGTGTGTGTGTGTGTGTGTGTGTGTGTGTGTGTGTGTACTGAGTAACCGACCTCAACTACTTCTTCATTAGTTTAAAGTGTTGATAGATAGCAGAAGTTTGGCTGGCTCATGTGGTAAAGTCATTTCTAGGTACATCACCAATGTCTTCATACTTTAGAGGAACTTTTCATGAATGTATAACAGCTCTCTGACTTTAAAATGTCCAAGAGTGGAGCTGCATGGGCATCACTGATCATTCTACCACAACAGCAACAACGGCTGAGTTTCAGATCTTACGAGAGAAGACAAAGTTCTCAAAAGAGCGCAACTATCACCGGACATGGAAACCAGATAAAGTCTGACCAGACGTTTAGTTTTTCATTCTGTGTCACAGCCGCTGCCAAGAGAGCGAGAAGGAAAGTTTGACAGCCCAGGCCAAAGCAACAGGTCAAAGAATTTTATCTGACAGGAGCATAAATAATCCGACAGCTGTAGCTGAAAGGTGAGCTGTGAATAAATAACCGCACCACTGGAGCGTGAATGGACTCAAAACAGATGCCTCAATGAGCAAAACTGCAACTACAGCTGGAGTTGAAGCGATAGGCCGATTAATCAGTTAGATGAGCGACAGAAGATGAACTGATATTGACTTTTTAAGTCACTTTTTCATCCAGAAATGCCAAAAATTCATAGTTGCAGCTTCTAAATTTGTGAGAATTTGCTTAATTTCTTTCATTTTCGAGAGTAACACTGATCATCTTTGGAGTTTTGGACTTTTGGATGGACAAAAGGAGCTATTTGACTTTAACTTAACTTTCTTTGGCTTCTAGGAGACCATTATGCCATTTTCACCATTTTTATTAGTTTGTTGACCAAACAGTAAATAGAGAAAATGATCTGTGCGTGAATTGATGATGAAAAGTTGAAGCCACATTGCTTTCAACACTGCTGAATTTCTTAGAAGGATGACATCCAGTGAATAAATACGGAGTTTCCAGTGTGTTTGTGCAAGAATCTGTGAATCAGAGCCAGTATCATCACAGGATCTTCCCCCTCTGTCTTCCTTTGAGCAGCCTGCAGAGGTTCAGCCAGCTCGCAGGTGAACTTTCTTCCAGCTCTTACCTTTTGGCTTCCTCCAGGTGACACAGGTACTCGTAGGCCATGTTCTGCTGCCGCCGTTCATCCATCTCCTCCGCTGTGAGCCGCTCCACGCCATCCAGGACAGCTGGAGCCCAAAACAAACAACAAAATGAGACTTTCAAGCAGCAGCAGAGGAAAGAGGAATGCATGTAATGATTTAAAGCAATATCACAAGAAAACTCTGGATCTGAGAAAGAATAATTCACGTGTGTTGTGTTATTCTTTAGATTTTGGCCAATTTCTTAACAAATAGCTGTTTGTCTTGGTCGCATAAGCAGGGAAAAGTTTCCACCCAGCTTCCTGGCCTCTCCAAAATGCCATACACTGAGGTGTTTTACAAAGGAAACAGCTCGTTTATTAGTCATCTGGGCAGCCAGTTAACACATGAGCTCAATATGGCTCAGGGCTGTCGCACTGTAAGATGTGGGCATGCCTTTGTCTGTGAATTGCATGCTTATTCATACGCCGAAAACAAAACACAATGCAGGGGGAGTTTATGGGGCGACTCCCATGAGACTTCACTGGAGTGGAGCCGTGATTGCAGAGAAACAGTTCCCCAAAGAGGTTTTTCCCCTAAATTATGAAGAGGGGGGATGGGGGACGGGAAGGGCGCGCAATACAAAGAGGCCCCATTTTAGCCTCCTGTCACATCTGAGGTGAGGAGAGTTGATCCTGGGTGAGAGCTCAGGCAGGTAAATCCTGATTTCAACAAAAACTGAGACAACAAGAGATTAAAAGTTTACAGTTTACTTTCTGTGCTTGTTTGACCACTTGTGTGTGTGTGTTTAAAAATGAAACATCATGTCAGCTAAGCAAACTACTTCTTATTTTCCACATCTGACTAAAGTTTTCAGACATTTTCTTCCAAACTTGCTTAGAAATCAGTTCAAACTTTCATTTTAGACAGCATGGGCGGTGGTTGTTGGGTCTGTGAAGTCAAACACACAACTCCCAGTGAGTAAACGTTCATCAGTGTGTCCTGTTTTTTTTTGTAATGTGTCATAACTAACATGTATGTGGCAGCTTGGGCTGCATAAACTAACATGTACGCAGTGTGGGAAAAAGTTGTGTAAACTCTAAAAGCAGGCCTCCCTCCCTCCCTGCCTCTCCACTCTGCAAAGCATTATTATAAAAACGCGGAAGTCATAATTAGGCAGTAAGCATGCTGTCAGAAATAAAATAAAAATGTGGCTGTGTGCGCTTTCTAGAGACTTTTTCCCAACTTTGGCGGCGTTTTGCATGCGTAAAAACGCAGTTTGGAGCTGTGATCCGGAGCCGCCTGGCATCTCAAGGTGAGCAGAGAAATGAGAGAGTTGGAAACTTACAGCCATATCTCGGCCTGAGCCCGTCTGTGTCGTCTGAAGTTGACATCCTCCTCCTGTGTTGAGAAACGCGGCTCTCTGCGCTCCACGGTTCGCGTTCAGTGTAAAAATAAATACAATAAAAAGTTTACGCACAGTCTGGACGGTTTGGATCCAGAACTTTTCGCAGCTGGAAAAAAAAAAAGACCTTCAGAAACGAGAGCAAACCGTGGAAGGACCTTCCGGCCCTCTTGTTCCTCTTCTGCACAGTTTGACTTTCAGACTTTTCTCTTCTTCTTCTTCTTCAAACCTCACTGATGTCACTGGGTGTGTTCTTCCTAATCCTGAAGTATGCGTTTCAGGAAACGGAGCTCGGTTTTTGCCTCCGGGCGGCACAAACTGTAAGCGCAGCGACCCCTGCTGTCCTCTGCGCGCAGGTTTCCAAACTGAGGGTCCGGGGACCTTCAGGGGGCCGATATGTGAGGGTTCACAGCAGAATGGGAACCAATTTAAATGTAATCCTGCCGACAGACACCAGTCACAAGCACCCAACTCTGTCTGTGCAGATTTAATAGATGGAACTAAAGTACCACACTCTATCTGTGGAGGAGAGGGGGACTAGACTATCTATGTCCATTTTCCTTTGACACAGTTCATTTGACTTGTCCCTGGTGTACCCCACCTTTCGCCTGTTGCCAGCTGGGATTGGCTCCAGCCCCCTGCGACTCAGATAAAGATAACCGGTTATGGAAAATGGATGTATGGTTGGACAATATGCAAACTTTAATAAAACAATTGTAGATCGTTGTTTCTTGCAGTCGGTCAGTCCTTGTATATTAAATATGTTGGTATGATGAAGGTTACAGCTGCATACATCTTCAAGATTTATAAATAAAGTGAATGAAAAATATTATTCTGCACGTTCATTTCAAGATCTTTGTGCACACTGATGAAGAAAACGTCCAAAACGTTTAGCGTTTGTTTGTTTAAAAGGTCCAGTGTCCAGGATGACATCACTGTGACATCATCTGTGTTTACAGGCTGTGTAAATCTTTTCTTGTATGTATAAAATGACTAGAGCAGCCCTTTAAGATAAATGCACAGTCAGTTCTTCATGCTGAATCAGTGCATGTTGTTTAATGAACAGTGTGAACAAATACTACACTACATCTTCCTCATTCACCTTCCTTTTGTAGATAAAGCACTAACAACAGTAAAGGAAGAATATCTAACACATTTACTGTATTATATCTTACAATAGTCATGCTTTGTCATCAGAGACAGAGAAGATGTGCTCATTCCAAACACTAGCCCTTTGACAACAATACTACAGTCGGTATGTTGGCCTTTTGAGATTTGCATTCTGCTCCAGAAAGTCTGGTTGTGTTTTGTCCTATGTGACTCTGCACCCTGCCCTGCCCAGATATGAAGTATGAAGTATGTCACAAACACAGCGTGCTGCAGCATGGAAGCATCAAATGAGGTGGACCGACAGAGTTAACATTAGATTCTGTCTGACCTAAAAAAGATCTAGAAGTAGAAACATGCTAAACATTTTTAGTTCTGTATTTCGTGCATCAAAACATGGAAAATAAAATAATGCCACGGACTTTGTACTTCAGATCATTTAAGCTGACATCAGTCAGAAATATACGTCGTAACGTGATTATTTTCAGCGAGTTTCCACCTGGAAATCAAAAAATACCTTCACTGTTTTTAAAATCATATAATTTTTATATAATAAAAAAGAGGCTCAGTTCCTCATTAAAACACACAAGATCCCTCACACACACACACACACACACACACCGACACACATCTGAGCTGTAATGTAAATCGTCGACCAGTCCTGTGGGACAGACAGCCTCGTCAGCAGCTTTATTAACAGCATTAATAGTTAAGAAGATATTGAATTTATCTCGAAGTCTGAAAATCAGCAGCTTTCATCTGTTCTTCTGTTGTTTTATTTTCACTTCATCACAGGACATTTCCCCATAATGATACTAATAATATTCCTTAAAGCTCTATAATGTGTCTCTGGTGTTTAAAAATGAGTTTATAGACTTAAACAAAGTTTTCTTTACATTCAGAAACAAAGATCACGCCTTGAACTCTTCCTATTTCTGCACCTGAAGTACTTTTCCATCGACTTCCTTTTTCTTTCTCTCTGTTTCCCTTCTTCTTTTCTTTTTCATCTCTCCCTTCTCTCTCTCTTTACTTCAAATACAGGAACCACTGGGTGTCTAACCCTGCAGATCAGTTTCAGTTGCCTCCTGGTGTCCGTCCCATCTTCCAGCCACCATGCCACCATCTCTGAACTCCTCCATCCATCTGTTACCCCTTCATCCCTCAGCCCTTCATCCCTCCTTCATCATCACTTCACCTTCATCCACAATATGCAATAAGCCTGTCCAAATATATATCCATATTGGCGTGGTATGTGTTAGAGAATTAAGTCTTAATTAAGTAAGTAATACAAGAACTTTGACAGTGGCTGACTCAGACTCTTCAGAGTTGCAGACCAGCTGAATGCAGCAGGAAGTCGTGATGCATGTACTGTGAAACAACAAACCGTGTGTGAGGCTGGAATTGTTCTAATATGTGAGTAACTGCTGCATCTGTGTAATAAAGCTGTATTTCATAAAGACAAACTCATGATGAAGTGACAATGATCTGCACTTCTACCACCTTCTGTTCAGTATCTGAGTGGTGCTTCCCGTCTGTTTCCATGATTCCCGTTTGACTTTGGGCTACATTTATTGCAAAGACTGATGTTTGCAATTATCATGGAGCCTCACTGCACCTAAAGGCAACAACACGATCCAACTAAAAATCAATTTCACTTTCAGAGATTCATTTATTAGTTCCTTCACTCTCGTACAGGATCATTTCAAACACAGCCTAGTCGCCTCTGAGAGCTTTACTACGCCCGCCAGAGAGACCTGGATCTATTCTGTTTGGCCTGAATGAGGAGCTGCCTGCTGGTGCTCATCTGTACTTTCAATGATCTAAAGAAAATCAATGACTGTGTGTTTACACGTTTTACACTGTAAAAAACACAAAAAAAACAACTTGTTTTTACGGTAAAAACAAAAAAAAAGCAGCTGTGGTTGCCAGAATATCACTGTAATAAATATGGTTTTCTAATTTTACAGTAAAAGGATATTAGTACTGTTAATTTCACATATAAGCTTGGTGTTTTATTCCATATTTAAAATGTCTGGAGATTTTAAGCTGAAGAACTGCCAAACTATGACAGTAAAAGACCGTAATATATATATAATTAACAGTCTCTAATATAAAATACTCCTTCATTCTGAGCAGTGTAAATAAAGGTTTTGAAATACACAGGAAAACACAGTTATAACTCACGGCTTATTTTACAGTATTTTCCCGTCATGGTTTGGTCGTATTTCATTTCATTTCATCGTAAAATCTACACACTTTTTAAAATGTTTTCTTTTTTACAGTGTACAGAACAGAAGACTTTAATTTATTGTCAGATGACAGTGGATTATGGTTTCATAAAAACCTCTTAAATACATTGAATGCATCATGTGAGCATGCAGCTCCCCGGGTTTGACTGTTTTTGTGACTTTTTGTCAGTTCCTGTTGGATTCAGGCTGATGTGTGACTGCAGACAGACTTTCTAAAAGTGTGAGTGTGTGTGAGTGTCAGTGGATTTATCCACCCGTGACATCCCTGCCCACAAAGCCAACACTCCCCTGCGTGTTGATCCTGCAGTGGCCTCCCGGGCGGGGCTATATGAGTCCATATAAGACAAGAGAAGGTCCAGTGGGTGGAGGGAGAATCTCTTGTGGACCTGCTGCGACCCTCTCTGCTCCTCCAGTCACTGATCTGCTGCCTCCTCCTGTCGGGACCTCCGCCCTCCTCCACCCAGCACCATGGATAGCTCCGGGATGCTCCGCGGTCTGCTGCTCGTCGGCCTGCTGTCCGTCATGTGTCACGGCCAGGCGTCCCAGGAAGTCTCCGCAGAGGACTTTGGAGTGGATAAAACCGAACCAGCCGCAGACAGAGACCTGGTCAGTATCTGAAGAGCTCCGTGCATGCGCGTTTATGAAGGAATGCCATGATGCTCCAGCTCCAGCTTTACTAATGTTGGGAAACTTTTGTGCGTCTGTGTGTGTGTGTGTGTGTGTGTGTGTGTGTGTGTGTGTGTACAGGCCTTAAGCATCTGCTCTTTTCTTATATTTATATTTTCTACAATAAAAATAAGAACCACAAAGAACTTGAAGAAGAATATCGGGAAGACAATATTCTCATTGTTGTTTTATAAGTGTCTTATGATTGCTAAACTCTGCCAACCCCTGAATCCAGTCTGCAGAACATTCAGTTTCCAAATATATCAGGCTGGATTTGAGGGGAAATGTGTATAAAATAGACAAGACATCTAGGATATTTCCATTTTCCTCAATGGTGCAGCTCTAAATAGCATGGCATCCTGGGCTTGAAGGCGTTATCTTTTAAAAAGGTCTGTTTTAACATTTAAGAGTTTCAGAAGTTAACGTGCACATGGAGTTCTCCTCAGGTCAAACGTTTCTTCTTTTTGTGATCCATCTTTGCTGAGCAGATTGAAGCACTGGAGGCTTTGCTGGGCAGGATGCACGGTCGGATTTCTTCCCCTGAGAAAAGAGGAAGCATCCCACTGGTAACTTGATTTATTTTTTTGTGTAACATTATGTAACAAATAAATACTCAAGAAAAGATCATTTACTTATAAATGAAAGTACAAGTACAGTGTACAAGTAAAAGTCCTGCATAAGAAAAAGTACAAATATTATCATTAACATATATTTAAAGAACTCATCATGCAGAATCACATCTATTAATTAATCCAATCACTGATAGATTAATGTACTCGTCACCTTAATGATACAGCTGGTAGAGACAGGGCATATTGCAACTACTTTATATCCTGCAGTCAATCTTTAATAATAATTTATTAGCAGGTAATATATATATATATATAATATATATAGGATAAATGTAATGCAGTAATATTTCTCTCTGAAATGCAGGGGGAAGTATAAAGCAACATAAAATTCTATAAATTAAGTAAAGAGTAACTAAATGTACTTAGTTACCTTCCAGCACTGCCCTGTGATGGAGAGCAGAGTGTAAATTAGTGAGTCAGTCATGTGGATTCTGTTGCAGCGGTTTAATTAAAGCAGTTGGCAAAAGAAAGCTGCCAGTAATTAAAAGATAACAAGGAAATGCCAACAAACGTTACTCTGTGCAAATGAGAGAGAATCAGCTAATGAGCAGGATTTAATTATTACACCGAAAAACGACTCTATCTCTTTCTCTTGTGTCAATTACATCAGAAGAATTAACAGAAGATTAAAAACAATTAATGGAAGCAAAGTGACTAATGAGATCTGAACATGTGTGAGTGACCTCTCTATCTCCCTCCCTCCTGTCAGTGCGGGATGGGCGACCGGTGTGCCATGAAGTTCGGCCCTCGCATCGGGAAGCTCTGCGACTGCGGCAGAGGAGCCAACTGCAACTCCTACCTGCTCAAGTGCATCTGAAGCTCTGAGGATTTTTTTTTCTTTTCCACACACACGGCATCATTTTCTGCAGCATTGGACAACCTGTGCACACTCTCACAAACCCTGAGTCTACGTCTCTAATGTCATCATTTACATCCATCGTGTATTGTCGTTGGTTTGGCAGCTGTTGCTCGAGGATAAGCATGGGTTTTGTATTGCTGAGAGTTCCGCTTATTTACTGTAGCATGTGAATGTTTCATGTTCAATAAACACATTTCTAACACAACCTTTTGTTCCTGTATTTTGCTTAAGGTGTGCTCCATTGTGTTCCATTTTTTACTGGAATATTGCAGCTGCATATTGACGTAAATAAATCCATGTATTGACACACACTTCAGGTTGTTCACTGAAGTTTTGTTGAACTTCTCAATCTTGCAGAGAGCATGAGCAGGTTCCAAACTGCCAATACTTTCTGTCAAGTTGTACACAAACATCATCATTCAGATTTATTATGCTCTATGACATACTGTTGCCCTCAGGCAACAAACCCTATTTCTGGCCCTGGCAGTACCCCTTTAAATTTTTTTAACCTTTTTTCACCCCTAACAACACCAGACAATGTCACTGTCCATTAAAATGGGGGCTGAAGTGTGTTTGGGTATGTGTCTTGGGGTGGAGCAGTCCTTCAGGGAAGCAAAGCCACATGAGGCAGAGTGCGCTAAGATAAATTTCACTTTTCTACACTTCAAAGTGGAATAACTTGTTTGAAAAAAATATGTGAATGTGCATGAATATGTAGAAAAGCATATTTGATTGTTTATATTTGTTTTTTGTTTTTATTTATATACTAAAACTGTGTTTTTTCAAATGTTGCCCCAGGGCAACTTCATGCAGTTGTAGCACTTTTGTTAGGGCAATATCATACTAATGGATGGAGATGTCTGAGATAGATAATTAGCACCATACTCAATGTACTCAATGCACTCTCTACTATTGCTTGTAGGAAATGGATGCAAGGACATTTTATGGTTGCAAACAGTTAGGATCATTCCATCCGAAAGTGAGGACAGTGAGCTTGAGGAGGGCTGTGAGGAAGAGTGGACCCCAGAATCAGGTTTGAGAGCCAGTTAGTAGGTCAGGGGCCAGTCAGGGGCCAGTCAGTAAAGTAACATATATAATGAGTTTGTGTGTGTCTATGTGTGTGCTCATATGTGCAATATGTGTGTGCGTGTATACAGTATGTGTGTGTGTGTGTATACAGTATGTGTGTTTCCTGCACGAGTGTGGTGTGTGCGTGTGTGCATCTGTATGTATATGCATGTGTGTCTGTGTGTGCATTCCTGTGTGTGTATCTGTGTATACACATGTGCATCTTTGTGTAGCTGTGTACTATATACACGTGAGTCTCAATGCATGTGTATGCTTTTGTGTGTGGCTTTTGTGTACATGTACATTTGTATGTGTATGCATTTGTGGGTGAAGAAAGGCATATGATCAATTCAACTGTGCAAATGTCAAATGTGCTTCCTGCTTTTTTCAAGGAGATGGTCTGTCTGCTAATGAAACGTGTTCTAATGTATCTCCTGCTTGCTTATTCTCATTCCATGTAGTAGTGAAAACCTTGGTGTTTTAGTACCCCTGTCGCACAGTGTTGCCCTGAGGCAACAAACCTAAATCTGTTTAGGGGGTTGGGGGGGTCAAATTTTATGATTGATATATTAGCAGGGACCTAAAAGCTTTAAAAAAAAATGGACTGAAATATTTTTTCCACCCTAAAATAAAAAGTCATGCCATAGAGGGTTAAAATCCAGTTTTCCAAACACAACATTTTACACTGGAAATGGGGCCTGATCATGTGACCTGTTATGCAAAGGTTGCACACAGCAGTGCTCCTGCACACGTCTGTCATGAAGAAATAATCACACAAAGTCAGCTGATGTGGCTTAGATGACTGTTACTAATAGCTACTGCTATTATCCACACAATGAAAGTATTTTATTTTCTTCTTTTATGTGTTACAGAGACTGAGACGTTTATCAGGATGTGGTTTAAGGTCACACATCTCCATGGGGCTTCTTATTCTAATCTAATTAAAAAACAAAAAGTTTGTTACTCAGATTGAAATGTGCAAAAACATTTAGCATCAAGATTCGGGAGAAAAAGCTCTTTACAGCGTTTTCCCTCTCGTTGGTGTAAAAAAAAATTTTAATTAAAAAAAAAAAAGATTTTTTTAAAGATTCAAATAATAAAATTACAATGAAATGTCTCATTTTCAGGCTACACATGTGCAGCTTTACCCAGAGTTCTCTGAGGCAGAAAAAAGAGCATTTACTTGTGCAGAAGAAAGACATTTCGTATTGATGTACTCTCTTATTCAGACTACATTATACTGTATGTTTAAAAGGTCTGGTGTGTCAGATTTTATTTACAGAATACGTCAGAACAGTAGCCCAGAACGGACAAACTAAACACCGTCCTATTGGCTGTCATCGATTTTATCATACTGCTCATATGTTTTCCAGATGTGATCAGTTCTCACGCTCGTCCTATGTTCAGTCTCTAACTTGGTCTGTCTGATGTATGGTGCATGTTGTACAGCTGCTTGTTGTGGCTGGAACCAAAACAAGGTAAAAGAGGCTAAAAATCTGCATCGAGCTGCAGAGCAACAACTCCCTGGATGGACCCCTTAAACTATCGTCATTTGATGTCATTGTAGTTTCTTGGTCTGACCACCTGCCCTGATGTTTTATTTCTTTTTAAATTGACTTTAAATTCTTTCCTGCTGCAGCACCAGACTGGAGTCACAGCAGAGTTTTGTTTTTGATAGTCGATGGAAAATAACCTGCTGGGTCATCACTGCTGGGGTGGAGCCAAGTGAAACATGCTTATAAAGTCTAATGTAGCACTTTATGAATTAAACTTTTCAAAGTCAAAATATACAAACAACAGTCTCGCCGGCATGGCAGCTGAACGTTTGTGGAAGTGTCTGAACCTGAAAATGTTTTGCACTTCTTAAAGTTTCACCTCTGTCAGAGTCTGTGCTCCCTGCTGCTGCACACATTCAACAGCAGCTCGTCACAAATATTGTTCATTCACAGTCTTCCTCTGTATTTCACCACAGACTGTGCCAAATGAAAGCAAAGCATCCAGCTGTGACAAAAGCAACATCCCAAATAATAATAATAAAAAAACGCTGATCCGGCTCGCCGACTCATGATGCCTGCAGCCAGCAGATACATGCTTTTCATTTGTCCCAGGAGTCTTAATCCGTAGAACCATAAAAGACTGAAGAGCTCATTTAAGATAGGAGACAAACAGCAGTGTAATGTTTCCCTTGCTCAATGCCTGAAGCAATTTAACCTGTAATAAAAAAAAAGGTCAATAACGAATGAAAAGTGTTCAATTCTGCTTCACTCGAGCGAAACGACTTGTGCCTGTTGCAGAAAAGGAAGAAGTCTGAAGAAAGTCATCATATTTTATGCACCAATGAGCACATTCTATCTTATATCTTCATCTTATATATATATTATATTATATTATATATATATATATATATATATATATATATCTATATATATATATATATAATATATATCTATATATATGTATATAACTATCTCTATAATACATTATATAGAATGAAATGTATTAAAAGAGTACTCCTACCTAACCTAATCAGCTGAGGCAAAATTGATTTTGGGTTAGGGTTAGACCTCTGACCTCTGCAGTCATAATTGTCTTTGCTTGTAACCAAGCAGCAACCTCTGTGGCTGGGAAAGCTGCAGTTCCTCAAATGTCCACTTGAGGCTGGCTCCAGAAGTGAGTCAGTCTCCATAAGTCCCCATGTTCAAATGTTCAACTTCACAGCAGAAATAAATATGTTTACAGCCTGGTACAAAAAACTGTTTTGGTCCCTATAGCTAATTTTCCTGTTGGGTAAATTTTACGTAATTCAACACTACTGTCTGCTCAACTGTATTGTTTCCATCTACAGTTTTTATTTCACAAACTTCATCCAGTTTCATTGAAAGCCTTCCAAAATCGATCAAGGCTCTTCTCAGGCTCTTCAGTCTTCTGACTCACGGCGGCTCACCTGAGCTCTCTGTGCCTTTATACCGGCTCCAGCCTGCCGAGAGCCACAAAGAGCTCCTGTGTTTGTGCAAACAGCTGTCACACAGAGCAGAGAGCTCTGTTTAAGCAGCTCAAACAGCTGGCAAACAGGCAGCTGTTGTTTCCTGAGTACACCTAATGTAATCTATCAAATGTACCAAACTACATGCCAGATGCGATTACAGTTTTTCCTGTTGCTAACACACTGAAATGACATGGATAGCTCAAATATTTAAACTGACACACAGGGAGCCAAACCTCATCTCAAATCTCCAAAACTTGAAACACATTTTCAGCTTTACACACATTTTGCAGTTCAAAGTGGCACTTTTTAAGTGCACTGAACGTGGTTCTCTGCATAAGACACAACAATCTGACATAAAGTCACATGTTTGCAATTTCAAAACACGCCATAAAATAAAATGACACTACATGAGCTCACTGGTCACTATATGTGCCACCTGGCCAAACAGGTGTTATATAATTGTTTAACACTTCAGTCAGGAAGTAAGCAATAAAAGAGAACAGGTGAGCATCTTTGGAAGACATTGCTGAGAGAGGAGGATGAAGAGGGAGGGTGAGAATAAGAGTGAGAGGTCGGGGTAGAGCAGTGTTGTCAAATTATTTTGCTTTCCTCTTTATATTTTTATTTTTTCTGACATTTTTTCTGCAATTGTATTTTTCAGCTCACTGTTCTGTGAGCATATTTTAGTTCACTCCAATGTAAATATATCTGCTGTGCATATGTTGCACTGACTTGTTTGGTGAAAAATAAATAAAATAAAGATTTCAATACCACGTGCGTGTATCTGCAAATATTTCTGTGCATGTGAGCAATCTGAAGAATTCTCCACAGTTTGAACTATGTTAGTATGATGGCAAAGCATACTAAAGATGAGAGTGCTTTTCATTATGCCAAACAGTGTGTAGTCGGTTAAGACAAAAATCTACGAATATGAATGAAGTGTGTGCCTGGTGCAAAAGTTTGATTTTGGTTGCAGTGCTTCATTTTGTGGGATATATGAGGTGTTTTGCAGTTTGGGTGTGTGGTTTGGTGAATTGTCTTAGTATTTTGATAAAACCATACTAGTTTGCAAAATTGTGTTTAAGCAATTGGAAAAAACTGTAAAAGGAAGTAAATTGGTCGCATATATATGAACTCAGCATCAGTTTATTAAAGTGCACATCTCCTTAGGGAGTGTTTGTACAAAAGTAAAAGGACACACAGAAAAAAGAAGTGAAAGGCAGAACAGGCAGACAATCATACAGGTGTAGCTGGACCGGTGAGGAAAACATAACACAAGCTAAGAGGGAACAGGTGAAAATGTGTTAGTATTCACTGCAGGGATGGTGTGGGAAGTGGGAACAGGTGAGCAGGAGGGTGGGGCAGTCAGGTGATGGGATGTGGCGGGAACAGGAGGGAGAGTTAGTGTGCAGGTAACTGAACAGGCTGGGAAATGAAAAGGGTCTGTTGTTCTGGGCTACTTGTTTAAACATTTTAGCCTTTTCCACATCCTGCTGAATAGTTAATCCAGAGGATTCCTTCTGATCACTTTCTAGGTGAATATTGATCATTGGAAGTTTCTTCTATCATCACTTCAGGCAGGCAGCAACATTTTTATGTTTCCCCAGAGATACAGAGATGAATGGAGCAATTACCGGCGCAGACCTCACATTACTTTGTTCTGCTCTTTAATTTGAGGACCAACAGAGACAGACAGTCGTTCAGTGATCGCCCAGAGGCAACATTCAGAGGGTCAGCTGTTAACCTTTAACCCCGTGATGAAATGAAGCTGAATGACTGAGGCTCCCTGCTGCTTGCCCTCCAGTCTGACTGTATTACTTCACTCTTATTATTGATTAGAGGTTTGGTGAAATCCCCAGATGAGCTCATGTAACCTGATGACGAGGAACAAACAATGAGAAACAGACTGCATGAATATTGGTTTAAAAGAAAAGAGCATCTCTCTTCTTGATTATATGTCAGACATTAAATATAAATGTATCATGTTGTAGTGTATTGTATGTAGGAGATTGATCTAACAAGCATATACCATTGTGTTCAGACCAATTTAATTTCACTTTGGTGCAGTAGTTTTATGAAGTTATAAAGTCACCTTATAAAGTTGATCTAGCAAACAGTTGCCTATTTACATATCTATCAGATGCAGAGCAACATTATCATTCATTCAGCGTCATGTTTGTGTCCACCTAATGAATGCAAATCCAATATTCACCCTCGATGGGGCTCTCATTTTGTTCTCCATCAACTCCAGAGGGAAATATCTGCCTCCTTAGCTGCTAAATGCTCCACTGTGTTCACCAGCTGGTCTCTAACTGTGTCTGTGGGCTGTTCTCGGTGTCAAACAGGTAGTTACTGAAGGTTTTTGGTGAAAACAGCTGCAGCTGGAAACAACCTTGGTCAGAGTGAACCAACACAGTGAACAGCACATTTAGATTTAGATTTACCATATTAGATTTAGATTTAACATTTAGATTTAGATTTACCATATTAGATTTAGATTTAACATTTAGATTTAGATTTAACATTTAGATTTAGATTTAACATTTAGATGTAACATTTAGATTTCACATTTAGATTTAGATTTAACATTTAGATTTCACATTTAGATTTAGATTTAACATTTAGATTTTAGATTTAAATTTAGATTTAGATTTAACATTTAGATTTAGATTTAAATTTAACATTTAGGTTTAGATTTAGATTTAACATTTAGATTTAGATTTAACATTTAACATTTAGGTGCAACATTTAACATTTGGATTTAAATATTTAAAATATCTCTAAGTTGACAAATATTGTTGTAAATGTGCAGAAATAGTGACTCTCAAAAATTCACATCAGTTTTTTAAACATTGTTTGAATCTAAATGTGACAAAATGTTGCTGTTATTTTCAGCATGAGCCACTTTACAAACAGCACCCTATACAATGATGCTAAAACGCAAAAAAAAAATTGGGATTTCTTTCTTTTGTGTGTGTGTGTGTACTGCTACTCAGAGCAGTTTTTGTACATAATGTTACCTGAAACATGAGAGTAGCGTTTGTGTGAAGCTGAACTGCAGAATGTGATTTACATGTGTTTCAAACGGTGGAGTTCTTTATAAAAATGGATCCCATATAAATGTGTGTCATTTAATTACACCGAGGTACCAATTACCACACGCCGCGATACGGTTCTGCTCTTGTTAATGTTGCCAAGGGATTAATGATGAGCCAGAGCCACAAAGCAGAACACTAATTATTTTACTCAACACATTTCTATGACAGAATATTATTAGAATGAAAGTGTTGTGGAGAATTTCATTAATCAATGATGAGTTCAGTCAGTGCACAGGATGTCTTATACTGAAAGGTTTATTGAAGCTGGATCAATCCTAACGAAGCTGCCCTCTCTGGTTCGTCTATATGTCGTCTATAATTAGTCTGTGTTCTCACTTTTACGTTGTGTACTTATCTGTTGTGTCGAAAGGAGAGAGACAGCCCTATCCTCTGGTTATCCTTTGGTTACCATAGTAACAATCATAATGACAGCTGCTTTCCTAAACACAAACTCTCTGTATCCCATAATAATCTATCCTTAACAGTGACCTTGATACTGTGAATCTGATTTCATACATATGAATCATACAAACAGATGGTAATACGTGTAATGCATAGACAACAATCATGGTATGATCCTCTATTAGGGCTTGTGTCATTATTAAAACACCAAGCAATAAAGCAGAAATGACAAAACACCATTAATTTAGTAGAATATTAAGAAAGTGCTCATCATCTCCCATAATACAATCAAACTTCACAAAATTCTGATTTGTATTTGAACAGAGCGTTTCTGTTCTACCCTTGTCACAAAAGGACAATGAGGGAGACATGTCCCTCCATCCCAAGTGGACATCATGACCTTGGTTCCATGGATGATGCTCTAAATGCTGTTTGTAATTTGTTTACTTCAAATACTGACTGCTTTACTGTATCCTGAATATATAAAACAAGTCCGAAACCTCAAAATCTGTAAAATATCTACTTCCCGTGTTTATAAATCACATTAATGCCCCAGACGTCTTGCAAAAACAGTGATTCCACTCAGATTCTGCGAGCTGTAAAGCTTATGAAAAAGATCCATCACGCATATCTCTGGGCTAGATATGTAATTGGGTTCTGTACTTTCAATATGAATGGTTCGAGTTCTGAGCTAACACAGTGGCAGAAATGGAAATCCATTAGATTGAGATGTAATTCAAATATAACTCAAGGCATCTAAGCTTCATTTTCATTTTAAGAACTTTTACAAAGACATTTTGGTTTGCACGTGTTTAGTGACGGACACACACTGCATCAGAGGTGTGAACAAAGACTGGAGTCTGCTGCTCAGATTGGAGATAATTTTATCAGGATGCCAATAACCTGCAGGAAAGGACAACAGACTTTGTATCAGCCCCCAACATCACGGTATCAGCCACATGTTAATGAGATTCCTCGAGGTTACTTCACAGCTTGTCTGGACTCCCCGTGGAGAGATAGTGAAGTCAAAGGTTCATCTTTAAAGGGTCACTCCATCCAACAATTACAATACTGTGTTGACCTAGCAGCATCTAGTTATGCTGATGTTTTGATTTGTGGTGCTCACAGCTTTAAAAAAAAATGCATTATGTCTTTTCAGAAACAAATTCAAGGACGTCCACTCGTTTCTGGAAAGACATACTGCTGTTTTGAATCAGTGCTGTGAGTGCCGGTAAACAAATGCCATTCAATTCCGACATTTGAAAAAATAAACAATAAAAGACTGAAATGATGATCAGGGACGTCAGCATGTTAGCACACGTGTCATAGGTTTGAGTTTCTGGTTTAGTATTTATGTTGAGAGTCTTTCCTCGGTTATCTTCTGTTATTTTGCCGTCTGTTCTGTCTCTGCCTGTTTCCTCTGTCACCTGTGTTTAATTAGTTCATTAATTCTCTTGTATTTAGTCCATGTGTTTTCCCTCTTTCACTTGTCAGGTTGTCTGTTCCTCAGTCCTGCCTTGTTCAGTCTTTGTGTTTCCCCCATGTTTATCTCAGTTCTGTGTTTTTTTTTGTTTTTTTTTTGTTATTAAAGTTACCTGTTACTTACCTGTCTGCAGTTGGGTTCATTCATCAAAACAAAATCATGCAAAAACATGCTTAAACTGACAACGCTGACATGCCAGTGCTCAACAGGTATAATGTTTAACATGTTCAGCATCTTATCTCAGTGTGTTTGCACGCTAACGTTTGATAATTAGCAGCTGAGGCTGATGAATGTCATTAGTTTTGCAGATATTTAATCGGGGATAATGAGTGAAAACACCTGTGTGATTGAACCAAAGCTGCATTCAGAGGAAGCGTTTTTAAAAAAACATCCTCATACAGCCTGTTACCTGGAACAACCTGACCTTTTGAAGGCTATTGTCTCTGCCTCTGTCGGTCAGCACATGGCACAAAATGTTTCACTCATACCACAAATTATTTTTAGCTGTTTCTAAGGAAATGAATTTAAGATTCTGGTCTGCTGACACTGTGATACAGTCCAGACTATCTTTGTAAAACTGGTAAATCAGTCTTATTTGGGAAGATGTTGACACGCCTGATCAACTGCCTGGCTTCTGTAGCTTTCTTTCAGTCCTTTTTAAGGTATTCCTGAATGACATGACTTATTTTGTACCTGTGATGTGTACACAGAGCCCCTGATAGGACCAGAGAGGGTTATCTAAGTTTATTTATTTAATAAAACATGTGCCAGATGAGCTCAACTCTTCCCCTTTCACTTGCTTTCCTTATGGAAGACAAGAAAATATATATATATATATATATATATATATATAAATGTATTGATTGTGCAAAATGTGATTCAGAACTTGGACTTCAAGAAGAATTCATCTGAATGTTACCAGAAGATGGTGCCGTTTCTTTACAAATATCCACTGAACGCTGCATTAGCTCCTGCTGTGAGCTGGCTTTGGTCTTTTTTTTCTTTCAAATCATCTAAGCAGAGTTTGACCTCAGGCGTCAGGTAAAAAAAAAATAATAAAGTGGGACGGAAAATCAGCAAAGTGTGAAACAATCATGTTCTGAGAGGTTTTATTTAACTTCAAACACTTCATATTTCCGGTGAAATTAGACGAGCAGTTTAAGAGCCGCACAGTTTCAGTTTTTGCAGCAGGATTTGAATAATGTGTCGGTGCTTGAAATCCTGATGGTCGCCTCTTATGCTGCCACAACGTGTTTTGATGTGACGTCGTGGAAACTTTAATATTCTCTCAGCTTCATGCACAATGTCAAACAAAATTATAAGGAAGCATTTTCTTTTGTGAAAATCAATGCAGGGTTCATGACTCCCATATTGTACAAGGTAATACTGATTATTAATGAGGTAATAATTATAATGAAGTAACAGCAATTTAAGACTCAGCAGCAGATCCAATCAATAGTTGTTCTGGAGCCTCACATGACCTGAATTGGTCCAGCTGTTATGGATTTTTCTGAACATTTGAAGGAGATCAGAAAAAAGTGGAATTTGAACAATAATTCCTCACGTCTGTAAGCATATTAATACAAATTCAGTAAATTAAAAGCGATGACACACACAGTATAAACCCGTACATAACTCCTTTGTTCTGCAGCATTCTTAATGTCACATCACAAACTGTTAGATTTTAGAAAACTTAACTTGTGTTTTTCCTTTCAAGGAAAACAGGAGACGGTATATTGGCTTGGTTGATTACAGATTGTAATATATTTATTGAACAATTATCAACAGCAGAAGGAAAGATGTTTACTCATTTTTATTAGTTTAGATTCAGATTTCTATCGAGTGAATATTCATGGATCGTCTTCTGACTATATCAAGAAAGCAACAGTTTGAAGTCGAGAAAAAAATCACACCATGAGCTCGCTGAGCAGCTGTTCCTGAGCTTTGAAACTGTCAAATAAATGAAGCCATATATTATGACTAAAAGTTTTTTTCAGTTACTGGTTCCTCAACAGTTTGAAAGATCTGAAAAAGACGACATGGTGTAAGTTGTAAACAGTTAAAGACAGAGAAGAAGAGGTTTTAAAAAAGGATTCTGAATTAAATGCCAAAGTGAAGCTTCTCTTTAATGTCACGGTACGTGTCGGTGATTACGCCACCCGCGATTACAGAAAGAGACAGAAGTAAAGCGACAACTCTTCGTCCAAAAAAATGGGGAGATTGCTCTCACCTTGACATTTTGTAAAAGCATTTCTCATCTCATCACTTACTGCGCTCTGAGTTATAAAACGTCCTTTTCTCACTCGAAACATTGACTGTCTGATAAGTCTAACATGGACTCTTTGTTCTGTTTTTCTCCTCATGAAGCTTCCACGTTATTCATTCTGACATGACGGGTGTTTGATGTGTTGCGGTCGACATCGGAAGATTAAAGCTGCTTGCTATTGACCTTTGGGCCTTAAGTAATTTCCTTACTGAGACATTACTCTAGTTTGACTGTCAAACAGAAAGACATTACGTTGGTCCAATAGCAAAAAGAGAAAACCTTCAATGAGTAATGTGAGTCATTACAACAACTCTAATAAGCTGCTCTCCAGGATTAATTATTTAGGAAGTTTAATTAGCTTTGGATGCTTGTTTGACAGCAGCTTTTATGTGTCAGTGTGAAAGATAGAGAACGGATGGTTTTCATGTCTGTTTCAGGCTTCAGGGTCCATGGTGTGGATAAAAAAACATTGTTTTGTTCTACACGGCAGCCACTGAATCCATTATTCATTATCACAACATAATTTGGAAGCCTGCCAGATCACAACCTGAAAAATAATGCTGCCCCATCGTCTCTCCAGGAGATATTTGACTTGTGAGGAAGCGGGGCCTTAAAACGTGACCCAAACCACATCCAGAGCATGAGCTGATGCCTTCAGAAGATACAGGTCACCAAGCTGTACTTTGAACAGGTATAAATGTTCCTTAGATCCACTATCGAGCTTCTCAGCAGTACGAGATGGAGGGTGTGTGTGCATAGCGTTGTTTATATGTTTTTAGGTGTGTGATACTGCATGTTAACTGTACTGCACTGCTGTTCTTTTGAATGTCCACGACAGATTTCTCCTAAGGAAATCATGGGCATTAATCTGCTGCTATATTAGCATTCACTCTTCTGGCTCCAGATGTTGGCACCTGGTTGTACTATTTGCTTCCATTCAGCCACAAGAGCATGAATGAGGTCCATCGTGGATGATGGACGATATGATCATTGTTCTTCCAGTTTTAGTTCATCCCAAAGGTGCTGGATGGGACTGAGGTCAGAGCTCTGCACAGGACAGTCAATGGCTTTATGCACGGGGCATTCTCTAGTTGAAACTGGAGAGGGTTTTCCACTAAGTTGGAAGCACATCCATCTATCCATTTTCTATAACTGCTTATCCTTATCAGGGTAGCGGGTAGCTGGAGCCTGACCTTGGGGGAAACATGTCCAGGTACACCCTGGACATGTTTCCAGTTCATCACAGGGCACATAGAGAGAAACAACTGTTCACATTTCCATTTGCACCTACAGCCAATTTAGAGACTTGGACTGTCAGAGGAAGCTGAAATACCCCGAGTGAACCCATGCAGACGGGGAGAGAGCATGCATATATATATATATATATATATATATATTACATTCATTGAGCCACACGGACATTCAGAGTAGCTCGTTGGAGGAAATGTGAAGAGTTTACTCCAGCACTGATCCCCAGGCTCTCCTCCTGACCTCCAAACCTGCTCTCCCTCCTCCCCCGTCACTCACCCACCCTGGCCTTTCTCTGAGATAGCATGATGATGAATCCATGTTAGCGGTTTTCCTCCAGCGATTAAACCTCTCAGGATCGTGATAGGCGGAAACACCTTTAGACAGAGGAACAAGCTGAAAGTGGAGAAAAGTGAACTTCATTCTAAGTCTAGTGTAAGTGTTTTATTATTAGAATACAGGAGGAAGCGTCAGCACATTTTTACACATTCCCTGGGCTGAGATTACAGTTTGAAGAGCGCAGATGAATTATAACTTATGTAACTATTCTCAGGAGAGTTTCTATACCTTTGCTCATCAGTTAACAAGCATGGAGGGGAAAAAGCTGACTGCAAAAGTCTGCAAGGGACTCATTTGTCACATCTGGTAATTATTCTCTACATGTAAATATCAACTGGTAATAATTCTGGACATAAATGAGGTAAACCTGTGCTTTGCCTTTATTTTTCTGCACTAATTATTGACATCTCATCCACTCATCACTTCCTGCAGTGTAAATACCGTGGTCTTCTCTGCACTCTTTGCCAGATCGCTCAGTTTTTCCTACTATGATCCTAGATGCCACGGCCAAGTTTGTAATTCAGTTTTACTCACCTGTCATCTCTGCCTGCGTGACTTCAGTCTGTTGTCCCAGTCGTGAAACCCTGATCCAGCTCTTCAACGTCATCGCTTCTGAATAAATCCAACTTGATTTGTTGTTGTCTGAGTCCGGCCTTTGCAGCTTAACAAACATTCAGTGCCAACACTATAGGTGATAAGATTGTGGATTATTTGGGTGGTGGCTGTGCGTGTAATGGGTCTGTCTTTAATGCAAGTAATGTTGACCTAACCACAACTATTCCTTTAGAAGGACACACAAGATTTATTGTTTATTTGCTGCAACCGGTGATCATAAAGAAACCAACACTGTCCTTTGTCAAACTTAGCAGAAATTTAGCAGAATTGTCCGATATCAATGTTCTTGTCGATGAAGGATAATGTAATTTTCCATACTTTTAATACATATTTAATGGTATATTTAATGTTATTTTTTCAACTTTAATCAGACCAAGATTGGGGTGAAGAAAGAGAGAAAGATCCTGATCAAACACAGAACACCTTGTCCAGATAACACCAATAAAGCACCAGGATTTTTCTTAATATCCGAACAATAAATCTACCCTTAAGTCCAGGCTGGGAAACAGTGCAGTGCTTTTTATGACCCTCTGCGGTCCAAAGTTTCATGGGTTAGACGTGTGCTCTGACTCCCTGCGACTGCTGGCGGTCTTTATCACGGACGTAAATGTATCTTTATCGTCCGTTTGCTGAAATGACTGGTATTGTATTTTTTCTGATCACCATTGTGTTTTTCTTCCATCTCTTTATTCTGGACTTAGTAGTCGACCATCTGTCTCCTCAGCCTCTCCGACCTGACACACCGGGAGCTCCTAAAAATACCACAGACATTTAAAAAAAAAAAAAAAAGACTGTGAAATGAACAGAGACTCTGAAATTCAAATGACAAGTCTGTGACGCAGAGTGTCGTCACTACCGTGGAGGAATTATGTGTCACAAATTGGGAGCCTCATTTTCATATTTTTCATGTGCAAATGTTTAGATTTGCATCCACACAGTAAATATTATATATTAAAAATGGTTAAAGCAGCTTTAACTATTTGGCAAAGAAAAAGCAAGGATGTTTGGCACAACATTTGTTCGCCTTGAAAAATGTGTTAAAATAATGAATTTCACCGTCGGTGAATTGTCTGCGTTTTGCCTCGGGGCTCTGGTTGTAAAACAAAATGCTTTAAAACTTGTTCCAGAATCACAAAGCAGCTTTTGAACACCACTCGAGCTGCCTCATTATGCGTCCACTGATTGCTTCCATTGATCCAGGGGTGGTGTTGTTAGGCTGCATATTAGTCTTTTTGTCATTTATTATTTTCCACCACAACAACTTCCCTTCCTTTAAGCAGCCCGACATCAATACAAACATCAGATATTTGACTGACAGAGCTGATGCATTTTCCCAGTTATCGTAATATCATAGGGGGTTTCCACAGACATTTCCTCAGTTCTATGGCATGATTTTTGCCACTATTTCCAGCCCGTTTGGGTCTTTTCTTCCATGTGACCTCTCCTTGTCACTTCGAGTTGCTACATTATGGCTGTGAAAAGCCTGAAATAGTTCAGACTTTATTGATTTTTCTTTCCCTCCCTCATCTTGAGTAGTGAGCGATAACTTTGTATGTACCTCTGACGGTGACAGAAACTTCTCCAGATTGGAATTGATTTAAGTCCCACTGGAGCTCAGCTACATTTAAGATGCCATTAAGATTTAATGACACACGATGTACTGCAGCATTAATGGTCCCTGTTTAAGTATCACTGATCCTGAATCAGCTTCAGGTGCGGACATATGCACATCTTGTGTGGCCGCAGAGGATAGCATCAGCGATAGATGCTGATATTCTTTGATGATCAGTCCAGGCCTGGGCAATTAATTCCAAAAAGGGCCAGTGTGGCTGCAGGTTTTTGTTCCAACCAACCAACCAAGAGCACACAGTTTGACCAATCAACTCTCTGAAGACTGAGATCAGTTGATTAAATGAGTCAAGTCTGGAAACCTGCAGCCACACCGGCCCTTTATGGAACTAATTGCCCAGGCCTGAATTAATCAGTGGATGATCTTTCCAGTTGAATGTCTGGGGGACAAGAACAATCCGAAACTGAAAAACTCCATCAGCTCTGTGGACGTCTGTTAATCTACCACTTTCAGTCCAAACTAACTAACACTTTATCTCAACTGAAATTGTGACGTTCATGGTCCACAGAAGATGAATCCTATTAATTAATAATGTGAGCATGCTACGATACTTAATGAGCATTGTAAACATATTACCTGATAAATATAAGCAATAACATTGTTAATGTGAGCATATCAGCATGCTGATGTTAGCTCAAAGTAACTTTGTGCCCAAGTATAGCCTCAGGATCCTGACTATGAAAACAGCTGTTGACAAGATGATTACATTTTTCAGAACCCCGAGGTGAGATTTTGTTTTATTTTTTTGTTATTATTATTTTAATATTATTATTATTATTATTATTTCAGTGTCTAAATCTCTTACAATTTTTTAAAGAGTTACAGCTTAGAGAGAAATGCAACCACATAAATCATATTAATAATGATAATAAGAGTCATTTACTTAAAGTTCCAGTGTGTCAGATTCAGGGGGCTCTATCAAGATGAAATAAGAAACTGATAGCCTTTAATGATTCCACACTGTGGAAATTAAACTTGTTTGAGCAGCTCACAATACACAAGATAGATAAGAAAATACACATAAATAAGAAATATATAGGAAAAAAATATATAGATATACTTGAAATAATAAAATAAAACAAAAAGTTATGTGCATACCCCTGTCAGGTATACAGATTCAAGTTGGATATCATGCACAAATATATAACAGTAAATATAATTAACACAGGACAAAGTAATAGTAAATCAGAAATGTCTAACTCAAGAGATCATTTCATACGTCTGTTATTAATGGCCATGGTTCGTACTACAAATCCCACAATGCACTGCAACAGCCGCCACATAGGTCAAGATACTGTCATTGGTGAAGACCTGTGCACCACCTCTCCACCCTGCTGCTTCGGTTGTTTATTGACACACTGATCAGTGGATGAACGCACAGCGACATTAAAGCCCCTCCAGAAAACAGGGACTGGACAAACTAAACACTGGTTCTAGTTAGAGGCTGTTTTTTGTGCGTTTCACAGGCAGCGTCACTTCAACTTCACACTAGGAAGGAGAGGGTGAGGCGAGAGGGTTGCAATCCGCTCTGCAAACCTCTAGATGCCACTAAATCCTACAGACTGCTCCTTTAAGATGTGTACTTAAGCCTGCATGTGTTTGTTTCTGCACGTGTATTTCCATCTGTGAACACACACACACATGCACACACACACACACGTGCAGCAGAGATGAGGGAAATTCTTATCATTGCTGCTGCTGCAAAAAAAAAAACTGTCACCGGACTGTTTCTCTACACTGCAATTACAGAAGAGAGAACATTGTGCATTATTTAAGCACAAATGTAAGCCGTGTAGGCAGACAGAAGTAGAAAAGGTCCCGAAACCACAACCCTTAATTACCTCACTGTGACGCACACGAGCGCCTCTGAAGGATGCTGGGCTGACAGAGTGAACTTGTCCAAGTGTATGTTATTTACCGATCCAGTGAACTCAGAGGCTGCAGCTCGGCTTTGTCCTGACGGTTCAAAAGGAAAAGGGTGGAGCAAGGTACTTTTTCCCTCATGAATAGTTTATTATTCAGCGCCATGTCATTATTATTTCTCTTCTTTGATATCCTGCTCTTTAATATTCTTTTCTTTCAGTTCATAAAAGTTGAAATATTAATCCCAGTGAGAGAAGATCAAAGCTGCTTCATCGTCCTTTTAACAAGCTGGAAATGTTGTGAGACAGTTTAAAAAGGACTCCCGGCCAGCCCACGCTTGGAGCATCTAGTGTTGGGCAGCCTTTAAGGGGCTTAGCATTATGATTTAATGGTAAGGACTGACAGGTTTTTGCATTAATTATCTCCTCCACCCACGCAGGTCTGAAAACGGATGCTCCCCCCCCCCCCCCTCCCTGTGTGTTACTGCTTCAGACTGTGTTAAAAAAAAAATAATAATAATTTTAAAGAGAAAGAACATATATGTGACAGATCAAGTGAAGGGATTCATTGTGACAGGAGGCAATCAGCAGCTGCTCGAGCGCATAAATTGTGCCAGAGGAGTTCTGCAAAGGTGGTTAAGAGCGAAATAAAGAACAAGTGAAGGAAAAAAAAAAAAAGAGGTGAGAACATTTGTCGGGGCTTGTCACGAAATATTAAAATTAAGTTGTCGTTTTTGGCACGACCTGCGCTGATTCTTTCAATCAGGTCTAATTTGGAGGCTGTTGTTACAGTTCAAGGTCACTGATACAGAAAATCCTGAAGCTGCTTCTTCGCAGAGGCCATCTGTCAGTCAGTAATCATTCATATAATTGCGTCCACGGGGTGAACAGAGGAGATGCCCCCCACTGTGTTAAACACACCTTTTCACACCTGGACGCACCGCTGATTGACTCTTGGAGGAGTCTCTGGGATTTCATCATCAACCTCACAGGCAGCAGCGAGTGTCAACACATGATCAATACAGAAACAGTCTTCCTCTGGCAGACTGGAAATCTCTCTTACTACCCAGACAAAAGAACTGTAACCACTGGCCATATGTGGTGCTATAACAAGGAACTTTAGAAGTTTTGGACTGTACGCCTCAGAAAGTCATTTTATTTCTTCAGCACATCCACTGACGTGACAAAAGTTTGTCTAGGACTGAAAAAAAGCACCCTGAAACGGGCGTAGAACCCAAATGCAGCACACTGGACGAAGGTAATAAATGAAAGTCACTTTTATTACACTTGGCAGGTAGATGAGTAATACAGTTCAAAGCCACAGCTGAGGAAATAGTCTCTCTGGGCACGGGGAAGGTCTGGGGGCTCTGGCTGGGGAAACCAGTCCGGCAAGCAGGTAAACAGGCGATGAAGCAGACGAACCAGAAACGAATCGCAGGTGAGAGAGGAGCAGACTGTGACACACCCGAAGGCTCCGATATTTTCATGTAATAATCCAGAACATGAAGCAAAGAGTCTTCATGTCTTTTTGTCATTTTCACTAATTACATTTGTCACAAAAACGTGTGACCGCCTCAGTCCAAAATTTGGAAGGGTTTCCTCAAAATTGAAAGTATTAGGCTACGGTCACACATATCTAAAAATCAACACTGTAAGCCAATGGTTACATGAAATAGAGTTGAACTTTGGTGAACTTTGACCAGTGAAGTCACCAGGAGCAAATATGCATATGTGGTTGACCCCTAAAATGAACTACAAAGCAGCAAACTGATTCCTTTGTGCTCAGCTCATCCTCCACTGCCTCAGCAGGCCTTAGACTGTCTGTGAGGGCCGTGATGGCACAATTGAGAACTATACAGTAATGTCAAAATATGACCCTGGAATGGATTGGCCATTGAACTTCCTGATGACCAATCCAAACCCCTGTTGTTCAGATATGTCAAACCATGAGTCCACAGCGATGTTCAGTGTCTGACTACATGCACATTTCTTTTCAAACAGACGAAAACACCCCAGTCGGAGACAGTCTGGGTCATTGCTTGACACTGTAAGAAGGTGTGTGGGAAGCAATGTTTTCCCCAGTGAGCAGCGGCTACTCTAGTGGTTTAAAATCTTATCACTTTTGTGCCCCTTTTAGATCCAAATGTTGAGTTCAAATCAAATCAAAGGGCAGCACTCAGTGCTGAAAGGCTGCTGATTGAAGATGAATAACACAGTCTCCTTCTCACGCTCTCTTTCTCTGTATTTAACGGTCACCTCACACTTTGAGGATCATTCACAACCAGCAGTTTCATTAATTATAGTGGAACCACTTATTGATGGTTAACAGATCACTTAGAACTGCTTTTACAGTGCAGTTACAAGTGTAAGTGGATGGAACTGGATTTAAGCTGAATGAAGCCTGATTGCTCCTGTGATGACACCCACTTGTCAGGCCACACTGTTAATCCTGCATAACTTTAAGCCTTAATATAATGTGAACAGGTGAGTTGTATATAAATTCACCCTCAGTACAGTTGTCATGAACGGGGAAATTAGCTACAGAGACCAAAACTGTTTTTTGTACCAGGCTGTAAACATGTTTATTTTTTGCTGTGAAGTTGGACATTTGAACATGGGGACTTATGGAGACTGACTCACTTCTGGAGCCAGCATCCAGTGGACACTTGAGGACACAGCCACAGAGGTTACTGCTTGCTTACAAACTCTTTATAAGGACAAACACCATATGACTACCTACCTTCTAAAAAATGGCTTAGAGGTCTGACCCTAACCCAAAATCAATTAATGAACAACTTATTAAGCATTCATTAATAAAATATCAACATTTATAAATGCATTATTACCAAAGAGAAAACCTGAAACATCCTTTTAAGCCCAAATATATTCATTTTAATAGCTTTTAACCACCTACAAACCATTAGTTAATGATTTATTAGTCATTAATAAAGCCATTAGTTTATGCACCGTTATTAAGAGGTGTGTTATTAGAAAGTGATACATCTAAACTGCATGTTGAGTAAAATCAGGACCTATTCTACCTAACTGGACGTCGACATGCAGCCAAACATCTGCAGCAGAAGTAATACTGATTAAGTTACTTCCCTTGACATTACTTGTTTACGTCGTCGTATATCTGTGCATCTGAAATGACAAACTAATAGAGAGTTTCTGATTATTTCAATGCAGCCAAAACTACAAGCTGTTCAGGCTGACAGGAAAGAGGGATCCCATGAAACCGACAGTTACACTGATGACTCACTCAGTCATGAAATTAGATGTGACAGCCACCGGTGAAGTCAAACTCGGAGAGCTGCTTACGTGTTTTTTAAACTTCATATCACATTTTCTTGACACTAGTACAGTAATGACGCTCATTAATCATGGTCCTATTTCACATCGATGACTTGTGAGACTCCATATACAGTAATTAATGATGAGTCACCACTGGAATTAACACCCGACCCCGACACTGCAAAACGGTTGGTACGCCACCTGATGACCAATCAAAAACCAGCACTGAGAAGACGTACTGCTGTGTGTGTGTGTGTGTGTGTGTATAAGAGAGAATAGCTCTGACGTGATCCTCTTATGTCACCTTATCTTCCCTCTCTTCTTCCTCCCCCTCCTCCTCAAGTCTCCATTTGAGGTGTTTTCCGGAAAGGAAATGCTCTTTGCTAATAAGACAGCTGAGCTGCAGTCGTATTGGTGTGTGTAATTAAGGCTAAGCTCTGCAGATACAAGCCTCAGTCAATAGAGATTCCCTCCCTGCATAAGTCTGCCCTCTCTTTTCTTGTTGCTGCTTTACTCCCTGCCCTTCCTTCGACATAATATTTACCCCACAAGATCTCAAAGTGCGTTGAGGGAGTAAAAACAGGAGGTCAACAGAGGCTAGTATGTACTGCTGCAACACAACAGAGAAAGAGGTATTATATAATCACAATTTACTTGGAAAAGCAGGGAAATAATTACTCAAGCTGGACTTTAATCTTCACAAAGCTCTTCCAGTTATTCTATCGCATCTACCTGAAAATAAATCACCGTTGCGATGGGAAGATCTCATGAGGCTCTAAAGTTTTTCTTCATTTTGAACATTGCCCTCGGGGGTCGAGAGATTTTTCCATTGCACTCTTGGATGAGCCTGAAAAGTTCTGGACACATGAGACCATGATATGAGGTTTTTATTTGATACTAGAAAAATAGGTTGGATGCCATCGGGGTCCAAAAATAAAAAAAACGACATTTTAAAAAGACAGAAGAAGAGTTTAGAAGAGTCCGGCAGTTTATATTCAACATGGAAAAAGCACACACAAGCGAGACACATGTGCACACACCTTGATTAGATGCCTCTTGGATTAATTACTATCAGAGATATTGGAAACAGGGAACTCATTAGAAGAGGTGTCAATTAATTTACCAAGTGTAATACATTCACAGGGCAGGGACGCACATGGAGAGCACTTAAATTGATTAACCTGATCGTGAAAGTCTAATTTCCCAGAGATTGGAGAAACATAACAAATCCAGAAGCTTCCTCACAGGTTGTGAGTCTGGAAACAGTCTCGGGATTCAGATGAGTCAAGGCCGTGAGTTCTGGAATATCACTAAAGATGTTCAGGTTTGCGAGGATGGAGCATCCCAGAAACGGTCCACTTGGGCCACAGTTACACTGCTGATTCACTTAGCCGTGAAATTTGATGTGACAGCCACCGGTGAAGTCAAACTCAGAGAGCCGCTCCGTGTTTTTTTAAACTTCATATCATTAAAGAGGCTCAAAGTCTTGGTCTTGTCTTGTGTCGATACACTCTAGTCTTAGTCATGACTACATCGTTGCCTGGAGTGAGTTCAGACCCTTATCTTTGACAAGGACCATTGAGAGTGACATTTTCTGTTGGGTTTTACTTTAATTTATATCATTTGTCTCCCATCTGTATCTGACAGAAAAGAGCATATGTTGTGGAGAGAGAGCACATAACTCCTTCAAGGCTGTGAATTCCTACGCGTGGCAGAGTTTTTGTTTTCTTGTATATGTCAATCATGCTTTCGCAATCTGTACAGGATGTAACAAGAAAAAGGACGAAATCTCAGGTAGACCAACAAAAGGACGAGGAGGCATGCAATAGACACAGTGCTTAAAAATAACAAGAGTCAATTTAAAGTGCAACCATGCAGTGCATGACGAATTTCTCCAACGAGCAAAGTAGTTATGTCACCTCCTGACACATCTCTGATTTTTAAGGTCCTGCTGTTTCCTGTCAACAGTAAATTCTCACCGTCATCAGAGCGACAGGTGGTCTGTACCTGCTGTCAGGAGATAACTAAATTTGGTTCTTCCTCAAGAATAAAGTAATATCCAAGTAGACAAACACAACAAATATATTTGTTTTAGCTACCTGCTGTCAACAACAGAACTGGTTTTTATCTCTTGTAGACATTTTGGGCTTCATTTTCTCCTGGTTGTCTAAATAAAATGGACAGATCATAACAGATTATCTTTTGGGTGTGTTAGTGGATCAGCAGGCTGGCTCCAATTGATAAAAATAAAGATTCTGCCATTCTCACAGAA
The DNA here is from genome assembly GCF_000972845.2 of Larimichthys crocea. Classification (NCBI taxonomy): domain Eukaryota; kingdom Metazoa; phylum Chordata; class Actinopteri; family Sciaenidae; genus Larimichthys; species Larimichthys crocea. The sequence continues at coordinate 6,843,359 of NC_040018.1, forward strand.
GCATTAGTGGAGGCGGGAGTTTGGAGCTGACGTCTGGTTTCTCTCATGGAGGGTGTAATTAATCTTAGAATCACAGTAGTTTGCACTTTAGCTTTATAGTAAGGCTTTTGTGGAATTTTTTTTTTCTGTGACTTAAATGTTAAAGAAACTCCAAAAATTGAACTTTCTGTTATGTTGAATGGCAGCAGTTCCAAAATGCAAAGACCAAGATCGATTAAAGCAGTTTGTTGAAGCCAGCAGCATTACTCAGGGTGAACCCTGGAGTTAGGGTGATCCAGAATGGTGCAGGGCTGTTGGTGGCAAGAATCCGAATAAACAGGAGCAGAGATGAGTCAGGGCTGGGCGGACGTAGATGGATGAAAGGCTGGTAGATTTCCTGAGCCGCAGGGAGGAGATCAGGGTTGGACAGATATCCTAAAAGAGGTTAGTCACGAGAGAGACTGGACGATGTGGCTGGACTCTTGGGGGTTGAACCGGTAAGGTATCCCGTAAAGAGTAGAAGAACCCGGAAGGCCACACCCCTCAGCATGCACTGCCAAACTGGGGAGGAAACAATGGGAAAGGAGGAGGCGACAACTTCTGTCATAACAGCTCTATCACAATATTTGCATACTGTTTTCCTTTGATTAAAAGGAAAATGTCCATTAGGTAAAAATGTGAATATATATTTTTCCAGTTTTTAATATTATAAACTCTGCACAGGTGTAAAACAGAGCTCATGCTCCTCCATGTGTCGTTCTGAATGTTAATAAGCTTTGAATGAATCATTTTTCCTCAGGACATAGAGCCAGTCAGACTCAGTGTCCTATATTTGGACAGCCGAGTCCAATTATGTCTCATAAAGATCTGAGAGCCTCGGGATTTCTCTGATAATTATCCTCGCTGATTTCATGTTAGAGTGGATCAACTGATCAATAAACTCTCAGAAAGTGAACTATTGGAAGGAAGCTAAACTCCCAGCCCTTTATGGAACATGTCTTCAGGGCAGCTGCTACAAAAATAGAAGAAAGGAAACATCATGATAAATCAGCGGGGGAAAAAAAGACAACTGTCAAAATCCAGCAAGTTCCAAATCTATTAATATTACTTCTTCCGTTTCTGTGTTTTTTAAATCTGCACAGCTCAATAGTTTTATAATAACAATGGAAAAACATAATAATGTCACTCGTAGGGACAGACAGTTATAGTCTAACTCCCTCTCTACTTCCATTCAGTTTTACAGCACATCCTTCAGCTCGTTGTTTTGGTTTTACAGTCAGCAACTTTGGTCAGCACGAAACAGCAGAAAAGATTCAGCTTGGTGGTTCAATATGGTGGTTCAACATGGCAGTTTACTATTGGGGTTCAACATGGTGGTTCAACATGGCGGTTTACTATTGGGGTTCAACATGGTGTTTCACTATTGGGGTTCAACATGGTGGTTCAACATGGCGGTTCACTATTGGGGTTCAACATGGTGGTTCAATATGGTGGTTCAATATGGTGGTTCAATATGGTGGTTCACTATTGGGGTACAACATGGTGGTTCAACATGGTGGTTCAACATGGTGGTTCAACATGGTGGTTCAATATGGTGGTTCACTATTGGGATTCAACATGGTGGTTCAACATGGTGGTTCAATTTGGTGGTTCAACATGGTGGTTAAACATGGATGTTCACTATTGGGGTGCAACATGGTGGTTCAATTTGGTGGTTCACTAATTGGGTTCAACATGGAGGTTCAACGTGGAGGTTCAATATGGGGGTTCAACATGGTGGTTCACTATTGGGGTTCAACATGGTGGTTCAACATGGTGGTTCAATTTGGTGGTTCACTATTGGGGTTCAACATGGAGGTTCAACGTGGAGGTTCAATATGGGGGTTCAACATGGTGGTTCACTATTGGGGTTCAACATGGTGGTTCAACATGGTGGTTCAATTTGGTGGTTCAACATGGTGGTTCAACATGGTGGTTCACTATTGGGGTTCAACATGGTGGTTCAACATGGTGGTTCACTATTGGGGTTCAACATGGTGGTTCAATATGGTGGTTCAACATGGTGGTTCAATTTGGTGGTTCACTATTGGGGTTCAACATGGTGGTTCAATTTGGTGGTTCACTATTTGGGTTCAACATGGTGGTTCAACATGGTGGTTCAATTTGGTGGTTCAACATGGTGGTTCAATATGGTGGTTCACTATTTGGGTTCAACATGGTGGTTCAATTTGGTGGTTCACTATTTGGGTTCAACATGGAGGTTCAACGTGGAGGTTCAATATGGTGGTTCAACATGGAGGTTTAATATGGTGGTTCACTATTGGGGTTCAACATGATGGTTCAACATGGTGGTTCAGCATTGTGGTTCACTATTGGGGTTCAATATAGTGGTTCAATATGGTGGTTCACTATTGGGGTTCAATATAGTGGTTCTTTGTAAGTTAACAGAAACAAAACTATTCTTTTTTTTTTAGGAGATTCTAAACTTATAAAAACATAGTTTTAAATATTACATTCCATTTCTGTCATATTGTTCAGGGCGAGCTCATTCAATCTTGCACACTGGACCTTTAAGTGTCGAGTCAGCCAAATGTAAGAATAATTTGCTCTGCTAAACCATTGTTATTCATGCTTATACACAATCTGAGGGCAGATTGAGCCAAATCATCCTAATGTCCTCAATGTTAGACCGCCACCACATGAGAAACATATCAGACCTGGGGAGTGTCTCCAGCTGCATTGTAAGCCTTTGGCAGATGACTGTCAGGAATACAAAAAACTAATGAACTCGTGGTTGTGAATGAAATCGCCTGGTTGTTGTGAATGAGACGTTAAATTGGCGTCTCAGCCATTGAAAAGTAGGGGAGAGAGAGACATGAGTCATGCAGCCTCGAGCACAATCAAAGCTTCCTGCTCCTCCATCTCCGTCTCTGCTGATGGCCCCAAAACAGGCGGCTCTGAAACAAGCGATCAATGCAGCGAACCCACATAACTCAAGCACAGGATTACAGAATATAATGCATACATACAGTATCGTGTGTGTGTGTGTGTATACATTTATTATTTGATGCCTTACAGTGGGCTCGGTGAAATAATATCATAATGTGGCCGTGGGGTGCAGAACATGTTTGTTCATCAAATGTTTATTTCACAGTAAAATCTGAGAAGTGTTGTGTAACTTCTCGTTTCCAACTGCGTTCATGTACTGCATCATTTATCCCTGAGATGAAGTTCAAACTCATTCATTTACAGGTTAATTATGATGCTTTTAAAGTTTTAAGTTTAAGACACAAACATTTAGGTCTTTTTATCATTCAGCACAATGTTTTGCATCATGCAGTGTTGGCCAGGTGTTATAACACTGTATAATTAGCTATAAATATGTAAAATGTGTAAAAATGTTGCCTAAAAACACAGAAAAATGTTGTTTTTCCACTAGTGTTCCTTATTAATGAGATGACCTGCCACACAAATGACCTCAAGTGACCTTTTCCCTCTCTATGATAGTTTGGTTTATCCTCCAGTCCGATGCACATATGATAAAAGGTGAATTCTGAAAGTCAAAACAACTTTCAAAGTTAAAAAAAACTGACTTCCATATGGGTGGGAGGAGGAAAGAATAACAAACGCCTTCTTCATGCCGGCACTGTTTGGTTTTCTTGATCATTTACAGCAGGAAGAACTGACTGAGTCACCCAAGTTTAAATGCAGGAGATGCTGCAAATGTCATCCTGAGGTATTAATGGAAAAGTAATATATTTCGCTGATCTACATGGAATACTAAGCAAAGCGATGTTCTCAAGGCTTGCTCGGTGGCTGAAGCACATCATTGCTGTAATTTAATGTCATTGATTCCTTCAGGCTGTGATCCAACACTGATCTGCAATCAAGTGCTTGTTATGGCTGAAAATTATGATCTAATAATGAGAACAGTTTCAGACAACTGCAACCAACTAATTGTCTTGTTTATAGTTTTTAATCCCTTCAATCTCCATCTAAGTAATCCATTACTTCACCAGTAACGACCCCTTGCTGCGCTGCTGCTGTTGTTGTTGACTTTTTGAGGCATATTTTGCCCAGCAACTTTTACGGGATGACTCACCCAAAGCAGCTGTTACGCATGACAAAAAGAAAAAACCAAAGGATAAGGTGGAGCGAGCAGATGGCAGGAGTCAGATAAAAAGGTGTTTGGCGCGGGGGGGAGCGACTATTTGAGACAGGGAAAGGGCCATACCACGACGACGACGACGATGATGATGATGGTGGTGGTGCCTCACAACACCGGGACCATGCAGAGCTCCAGGCTGCTCAGCGGGGCTCTCCTCTGCGCACTGCTGCTGCTCTCCGGCGTCGCTGGAGCTCAAGTGTTGGACACCGAATCCGAAGAGGAGCTGAGCCCCAGAGCTCTGCGGGACTTTTATCCGAAAGGTCCGAACCTGACAAGTGAGAAGCAGCTGGTAAGACTGATATATGAACTTATCTGCTTATTCTGCATGCGCAAAAAAGACGATGCAACTTTATTTTCGCAAAAAGTTGTATTATTTTATAAAATCTAATTGTGATTTCTGCTTCAGTTCTGGTGCGTGCAACAAAAAAGACTAAAATGTGGCAAACCTTAAAATAAACCAAACTCAATTCAGAAATTCATGCATTTAATATTTTCCTTGTCGTATAACTTTATCTTGACGATTTGTGTCATTTTAAACAAAATATAGAACTATTATAAACACATATATTACTTATTATTATGTAACAGTGCAAACATATTTCCTTTTTTTATTAATTGCTCATTTGACACTGCATGTTTGTTGTTTAATCTCAGAAATATACATTTATTAAGCTCTTTTTTTTCTGTTATTTGATGTTTCCTGGCAGCTTGGAGCTCTCCAAGAAGTTCTTGAAAAGCTGCAGGCTAAACGCCTGCCTTTATGGGAAAAGAAATTCGGCCAAGTCCCAACGGTATGAAAAAATATTGCATTCATTGATTTTTGCATTGATTTGTGTCGCAGCAGGGAGAAATAAACCAAAACCTAATGTTGTTGTTGTTGTTTCCCTCCCTCCATCCCTCCATCCATCCTTCCATCCCTTCAGTGTGATGTCGGGGAGCAGTGCGCCGTGAGGAAAGGCGCACGGATCGGCAAGATGTGCGACTGTCCCCGGGGAGCTTTCTGCAACTTTTTCCTGCTGAAGTGCTTATGAGCCTGAATCTGAATGTAGCTTTGAGATGAGATGAGCAGGAAAAAAAAACTGTCACTCGATTCCTTTGTAATTATTGTCATATTTTTTTATAATACAGCTGAGGAGCAGGTGCGGTGACTGCCCAACCCTTACGAAAAAGAACTATAGTAGTTCTATGATAAATATATATTTTAAAATATTACTATAAGTCTCTGTAAGGATATTATGGTGATGTACAGAAAAAGAGAGAGAATAAGGTTCCTGTAAATATCCAGAACCACTTTATGTCTGTAGTAAACCCACAGGATCATTGTTGTGATGTAATAGGAGTAAGAAATCATCCACAATGCGCCATAACCTCACCAACGTTATGGGAATATTATAGTGATTGAAATCCAGAACTATTTTGTTTCAGATGAATGTTTGTGTATGACTCATGATAATAGTAACAATAAACTGTGGATCATCTTGTTTTGTAAAGCAGTGGAGTGGCCGCTTGTTCTTTTAAACTGCGCAGCTCTACAGTCAGTTACATAACCCGCATGTTTTGACTTTTTTTTTTATTTAATTATTTTTTTTAATGTTAAAGAGCTCAGTCAACATTTAAACAATGACGTAGCTCTGACTGAGATTTGTAATGACACAACTGGAGAGTGGAGAGAGAAGGGAGGAGAGAGGGAGGAAGGAGGAGGTGAGGAGGTGGTGGGGGGCTTGAAAATTAAAATCTAATCCAGCTGCAGAGGAAGTGGCTATGAAGCAGAGAGTGACTGTCACATCTCAATCACGCCGAGCTTCCCACTGTGAGCAGAGCAGCCTCAGGCTGCTTCATAAAGTCATATATGCATGAAAATCTGCTGCACATGAATCCAGATTTTACAGTGACCCGACATATTTATGGCACACACACACACACACACACACACACACACACACACACAGGTAATATCATACTGATCATATTTGAATTTGTTTGTTGTAGAGGAAACATTTCTGAACGCTGCCCTTAAAGCATACGCATCCACCCATAACTGCTTACCGGGGTCATGGAGGGTTAGCACCGATCTCAGCTAACATTAGGAGAGAGGCAGGGTATATACCCTGGATAGTGCTGACACACAGAGACAAAGCATTTACACTCACATTTACATTTACAGGCAATTTAGAGTCATTAATTGACCTATTAACCTGCATGTCTTCGGACTGTTGGAAGAAGCCAGCGCCTGGAGAGAACTCACAAACTCCACACAGAAAGCTGGGGTCTGAACCAGGGACCTTCTTGCTGTGAGGCGATAGTACTAACCACTGCATACACTGTATATACGAGTATTAATTTAGTGACAACACAGGTAGTTTGGAAGCCAATCACTGGTCAAATATGCAACAAGTGTGATGAGGAAACTGACAGATTGAATGTTTAACCTGGTGTGCCCTGGTGACCTATAGGGCATGAAACCCAAATAATAATAAATACAGTTTGTGTATCAGACACATATAACTATTCAAACCAGAAGCATTTAAATATCTTAAAACATGCCTGAGGAGAGGTGCAACATCTGACCATGAGTTCATGAAGCATCTTTTCAGACAACACGGGGTGGCAAATACTGTATGTTCCATGAATTATATGTGTATTTCTGCTAAAACTGAAAACAAATCTGGTTCAGTCTCTCTTATAATGGACCAAGGTTTGAAAAAATAAACATGAATTACCTTTATGTATGTCAGTGCTTGATATTAAAACTCTGAAATAACACACACTGAATTATGTGGTAAACAAAAAGGTGTAGCAAAATCTAAAAATATATTCTTCAATGTAGTTACCTTTTCCTTTGCACACTTGGCATTCCCTCAGTCAGCTTCGTGACGCAGTCACCTGGAAGGATTTTTCAACATGGATGAGAACATTGGATGAGTTCCCATACGTGCTGAGTATTTGTTGGCTGCTTTTCCTTCACTCTCATCCCAAAATCATCTCCGTCGGGTGATTGTGGTGGCCAGGATCATCTGATGCAGCACTCTATCGCTCTCTTTCTTGGTCATATATAATGGAAGTGTGTCCTCTTGAAAAACAAGTAATGGTTTCATGAATCGCACACCAGATGGGACGGCATGTCACTGAAGAACGCTATGGTAGCCACGTTGGTCAAGTGTGCCTTGAATTTTTAATAAAGCATCACAGACATAATCACACCTCCTCCATGGTTCATGGTGGGAACCACACATGCAGATACCATCAGTTCACCTTCTCTGTGACTCGCAAAGACGCAGCAGTCTGAAGCAAAAATCTCAAATTTAGACTCATCAGACCAAAGAACATATTTAATGTCCATTCCTGGTGTTTCCTGGGTTAGGTGTAGTATTAGTGTTAGGTTTAAGATTATGATTAGGGTCTTGTTGGCCTCCCTCAGTCGTGGTTTCTTTGCAGCAAGGGCTGATTCACTGAGTCACCTGAAGCGTTTGAGTGAGCCAGTTTCATCAGAGTGTTTGATGGTTTTTGCGACTGCACTTGAAGACACATCCAAAGTTCTTGGTATTTTTAAGGATTGACTGATCTTCATGTCTTAAAGTATTGATGGACTGTCATTTCTCTTGTTTGAGTAGTTCTTGCGGTAATATGGATCAATACAGTGGTGAAGTAGGACCATTTACTGTATGCCAACACTACCTCTGCACAACACAACTGATGGTCTCAAACACATTAAGAAGACACGAAATTCCACACAGTTTTGACAACATTAAAATGCACACAAATGGACAAGTGACACCAAGAAACCAGGAATATTCAACTTGCTTTGCCCGAGGGACACTTAATAAATAATAAACAAACATACATTAATCATTTTTATCAGATAAAATGAATAAAAAGTTAAAATGCATTAACATTAAAACATATTTCCAGCTGCATTCAAAAGAGTTTATACAACATTAAACATTGAACCTTTTCCATCATGCATTCAAATGTTGGAAGGATTCATAAACATAAACCAATCATTAACTGCGTATTTAAATATTTCCAGCATGTGTAGGCTAACATACAGGGGACATGACCATCTGTCTTGTCGTGTGTGCTGCTGGGCGTGGCCTTTCCTCTCACCTGATTATCACCTCGCCACCTGCTGCTCATCAGCCAATCAGCCCCGCTGTACAATCTTCCAGACTCTGCCAGATAATCCAGTCTCCATCGTGGTCACAATTGCACGGCCAGCCTTGTGAAATTCTGCGAACTCATTTTGTAAAGCCTGCCTAACCTCGCTCTTCCTGTCCTGCCAGTCATTCCCACGCCACTTCTGCCAGCTCAGAGAGTTAATCTGTTGAATTTGAAGAATAAACACCTCGTCATCGCTTATCATTTGCTGAGTGAAAGCCTTTAGCTCTCTTCTTGACTCCTCACTGATGTTTTGGTTAATTTTTTGCAGCCTGGACGGCATCAACATATTCCACATTACTGCACTTATCTTCAATCCAGCCTTTCACTCTGCTACCTGTCAGCAGACATTAATAATGCAGAGGAGACAAGTACCAAATGCTGACTTGTTCCATCTTCGCTTGGCCGTGTGCGCACACTCTGGATGTGTGAAACCATTTGGGAGGTAAACATGGACCTGAAGGCAGACTGTAGTTTGTGCTGTCGATCAAACTGACCACGCTCTTTTTTTTCCTGTTTGTGCTGGAAAATTTCCTGGAAAAGCATCATTAATATTTCACTGACAGATGGAAGGACTCTCTCTGCGTTTAACACATGAAGGACAAACTCTACTTCGCAGAGTGTTAAGATCATTTTTTCTCACAGAGCCTGACATCATTTCGAGTGATCATGTGTGAAATTGTAAAACCTCTTAAAATTTAGCAGCTGTGCTGAGCTCAGGTCCTCCTATCCTCATGTCAAAGTGTCCTTGGCCAGCAATTTGCAAGGTATCTCACTGCCAACGGTGTGTGTGTGAATGGCTGAATGAGAGGCTAATTGTAAAGTGCTTTGTATAAAAGCATTATAGAAATGGACTGTACTTATATAGCGTCTTTCTAGTCTGCCGGCCACTCAAAACACTTTACAGTACGTATCTCATTCACCCATATTCACACACTGATGGCATCTGCCATGCAAGGTGCCAACTGCTCATCGATTTTTAGGATCTAACCATTCTTACACATTCACACACTGATGGCACAGCCTTCGGGAGCAATTTGGGGTTCAGTATCTTGCCCAAGGACACTTCGACACTGGAGGGGATCGAACCGCTCTACCTCTGAGCCACAGCCGCCCTGCAGCCATTCACCATTTTAATCTTCTGTCTTATTAACCCACAAACCGGAGGAATCTGCAAGCTCATGTTTTTTTTGCTCTGGCAGATGCAAACAGATTTTCACCTGTCCTGGATCTGGTCGGTGCCAATCACAACTATTTATCTAATATGTTACGGTATTGATATGATGACTGTACAGGGGACCGCAACGTTACTGGTCATTGAGGCATTTTGTATACATATAAATAGATATAGAACTGTTTCTGTTTAGGCCAAATCAGGCGCTTCAGTGAAAACGCAAATGTTACCATTCATTTGAACGGGGCTAGTGAGGCTGCAAGGTATGCCAGTAACCGCTGGCAGAGATAATAAACCAGAATTACGTTTTCAAGGAGCTCAACCTGATGTCACACTGTGGTGGCCAATCCGATGCTACGATCAGACCATTCAAACTCCACCACAGTCAGCCTGAAATATCACTAAATGCAGGCGCTATCCTGGTAGAGTTCATGGACTACTCTTTGATACTCTCCCAGTTGTGTTCTGGTTTGGTTTATTTTGTGCATCCAGCTTCTACAGCTGTCCCTGGCCTGCAGTCTATGCTGCAAACACCGACACCAAGAAGTTTCCTTTGGTTTGTGTCTGTTTGTTTAGAGACAGAGAGAGAGACAGTTGTGGTCGAGCGACAGAGACAGTGAATGAAAGTTGTCCCCTTATTCCAGACTGTAATACCTAAATATATATATAAACATACAGTAAATGAACAAATATGGGATGGACTGACATTTATGGCCTTCAGAGGATGAATCTTACTGACCTTGGTGATTCCATCACTTTTGGCCTCTAGCACCACCAGCAGGTCAAAATTTCACTTATCCAGTGACAGATCTCAACATCTCCTTGATGTTTTTGGTACAAAATTATCAGAGTTGTTCGGATTCTTAAATCTTAATGACTTGGTAATGCTAATGAGGTCTTACCTCCACCACCACCATGAGGGGAAAAGTCTCAGCAACTATTGCACAAGTTGATAGGAAGTTTGGTAAGTCAAACATTTACATCCTTATTACTTTGCTGATTCTCTGTTTTCCGTCTAGTGTCGCAAGTAAAAATATTTTTGGTTTATGACCAAACATCTGCAAATCAAGAGAATTAACAAGAAAATTATCTTATGGTTATGACAAAAATAAAATAATTCAGAAGAAATTAAAAAGATTCTTGCTTCCCTTTTCATTCTCCTGGCTGTGGTGAATGCATCAATACCACACATTGTCTGATATGTTTGACATCTTTTGATATTTTAGATGAACAATGTCAATTTCCTATGGTCACAGCTGGAGCACGACAACACCATCTCTCCATTATGATACTTTTTATTAAACCATAGTGGATTCAATGAAAGTATTTTATTGAGATGGTGTTTTTATCTGCAGAGGGAAAAAACATGCCATTTCGTCGGAGTTGACATGGAGTTGACAAATCCACCAATAACCGCTTAATGTGCTAATATTATTAATATAAAACTTTGGATGTGTCTTCATATACTATTTTCGAACATAGTAAAGTAATAGAATGTTATTTTAGGGTTTTATCTGCACATTAATGTACACATATAGCATGCAATTACATTATTTTACAATATACTTATTATTTGTAGAGCATGGGCAGGCTGTGGTCTGCTTACTGAATCTTTTTCTTTTATCTGCTTGTTACTGAATAACTTTTCAGCACGTGTGTTATATATAGCACTTGTCTACATGATTGATTGATTGATGTAAAATCTTAAAGGTGCAGTGTGTAGTTTTCACTATTGAAAATATACACACTGGGCTTCTTATAGAGCAGGGAAGAAGTTCACTGTTGCTTTTTCAAATCCGGTTCACTTGGACCATCAGACCAAAAGTGCACCTGTGCACATTTTTCATGCCACAGCATCCTGTCTCTCTGCCTTTCCTCCGTCATTAGTGTAATACATTGCAGTACAGTGTTATCTGTGGCAGATTTGTCCAAAACAGACATCTTCCAATCAGATGCTAGATACTGTGACATAACAGAAGGGCTTCAGAGCACAGAATGAAGAGAAGCTCAGCTTTGCAGTGGGGCTCCTAGAGGAAATCAATGTGGAAGTTCTGGTACTTCTTATCAGTTATCACAGTTATATCAGTTGTCACACGTGCAGAGTTCAGGAAGAAATCCTGAATATTTGGTGTTATACTCTTAGGAATATTGTAATGGCTGTGTTTTATCTCCCACTACTTCCACTGGACATTGATTTTGTCTGCATAAGCCAGTGTGTAGGTAGTTGTAGGAACACACACTGCACCTTTAAGATTTGACATCAATCAATCAATCAATCAATCAATCAATCAATCAATCAATCAATCAATCAATCAATCAATCAATCAATCAATCAATCAATCAATCATGTTAGGTAAATGGTCATCTGATTCCATAGTAATATTCAAATACATTATTCATGACTTTTGTATTAAAGGAAAGCATGGCTAGAGAGAAACTGTCAGCTGAGGAGTGAAGGAGAGGAAATTAGGGCTGTCAATCGATTAAAAAAAAAAAACTAATTAATCGCAAACATTTCTGTAATTAATCGTGATTAATTTATCAATACATTTATCAATAAATTAATTGCATTTTTCTGAGACTGAAGCTTATAATGAATATGTATTTATGTAAAATGATCAAATTAATGTAGAATAAACACAGAGAAGGTATATTTCAATTCATTCATTTTATTGGCTTAAGGTGCACATATGCACAGTGCAAAAAAGCCAGAATGAGGAAATATACTGACGAGTGCCACACTCCTGTAGTGTAGACTGGGTGTTTTGCTTTGAGGTGATATGTTAAAGTCGTGTTACTTCTGTGGAATTTAAATTCGGCTTTGCAAACTGTGCAAATTGCCTTGTTTTTGTCCAACGAGCCGTCGGGCAACTTTTTAAAATGAAATGTTCCCCCTAAAAGTCCGTCCTTATCCATCTTTCCGCCATAGACTCTCCTTTAGTTAGGATAGATCATAGACATATATACATAGACTCTCCTTTAGTTAGGATAGATCATAGACATATATACATAGACTCTCCTTTAGTTAGGATAGATCATAGACATATATACATAGACTCTCCTTTAGTTAGGATAGATGTTTGACCGTGCATGTGACCAAAGGTAATGGGTCAGCCGCCACCGGAAAGTAACAAAACCACGTTAATTGCATTAATTTTTTTTTACGCGTTCATTGTTTAAAATTATTCGACAAAATTAACGCCTTAATTTTGACAGCACTAGAGGAAATAGAGAGTGCCAACGAAAGAGAAGAGAAAAATTAAACAGTGACCCAGAAAAACAAACATGCCATGCAAGCAGAGGAAAGTACGGAAGCCCTAAAAGGCCATACATACATACATTTTATTCCACTCATTTTCCCGTGATAACGAGATAATTTCCCTCTGTTTTCTCGTGATAACGAGATAATTTCCTCCGTTTTCTCTGAAAACGGATCAATTAATTCGAGATTCAAGAAAACACAACGCTAGTAGTGTATTAAATCAAGTGCGTATCACAGAATGTATGGCAAATGCATTCAAGAGCAAACCTATTATTCCACTGTAAAATCCCTTTGATCCATAATTTCTGACAAAGGTTGATACACTTGATCCCAGGACTATTCTGACTGTTCGCTCACTCAGTATAAAGCATATTTACTGCATCATTTTGAAGCAATTCATCCTCAACGTTCATTATTTTGAATTGAAAAGGGCATTATGTACAATATTTACTCTACTGTAAAATCCCTTTGATCTATAATTTCTGACAAAGGTTGATACACTTTGGCTAATCCTCACTCCAGTCCTGAGATCAAGCATGCATTTGCCATACATTCTGTAATACGGTCGCACTTGATTTAATACACTAGACTATCGTTTTGTTTTCTCAAGATCTCAAATTAATTATCTCGTTATCACGGGAAAACAAAGGAAATTATCTCGTTATCACGGGAAAACGGGTGGAATAAAATATATGTATGTATGGCCTTTTAGGGCTTCCGTAGAAAGACAGAGGTGGACGAGGAGAGTTCAAGACAAAAAAGTAATACAGATAGACAAGATGGGAGACAGGGCACAGAGGCATCGGAGAAAGTATTGGAGAGAGGCACAGAAAAGGTACAGACAGAAAAGGTCCAGACCAAAAAGGTCCAGACAGAAAAGGTCCAGACAGAAAAGGTCCAGACAGAAAAGGTCCCGCAAACGTGCAGTGCAGGAGGCAGACGCCCCCTCCCCACAGATAGTCCACAAATTGAAAATATTCTAGAATACAATGCCAGAGAGTCTAAGTATAAGACAAGGAGCTGTTATTTCTTAATCTATTGTCACTTCCATCTGTTTAAAAAAGCATTTGTTCATCAATCAGAAATGCAAATACAATTTTCTCAACTCCGTCAGTTTCCCATCAACACCGTCAAATCTTCATCAGCACCGTCAGATGTATGTTTTTGTAATTCTTTGTTCAGTTTTTGTTGTTTAAGTAATAAAGGATCATCAGATCTACATCCTCCTGTGTCTTATTCACTTAAGGATTTTTTTCTTTAGTGGCAAAATAAAAGATAAAGTTTGAAAATGCAATTTTTTTAGAAATCTGTGTATTCATAACAGTGTGAAATTAAGCCTTTAGTTTATATATTATATTTTATTACATATCAGAGTAACTAAACATTCACACCAGAACTTAAGATTCTTGTTGGGCTATTATAATTATATAATTATATACTTTTAGTGTGTCTGACAGAGTTGACACAAATCAAGTCTTTAAGGTAGACATGTGAATTTGTTTAATTTAACCTCCAGCCTGCACCTTTACATTTACCTACATGAATATATAACTCTAATCAACACAGTGTAAAGTTTTGTCCCGACTCTCAAGAATCAGTGATGGATTGCTGAAACCATTATGTCTGATGACTCACTGGACAACCAGAAACATTCACGGTGGTTGAGCTGACAATAAGACTGTTCATCTTAGTTCCTGAACAGCAATACTTTCTCCAGACAGCGAGGATTTGCTATCGATTCCTCAGGGAATTACCTCCAATTCCGATGGAGATTGCATGTGTGGATAGGAGCTTCTTTTTTTTTCTCCCCCACGCTCTGAGACAGTTCAAACCTGCGGCAAACGCCCATCGGGAGAAATGTTTGTTTGTGTGTGATAATTTGACAGAGATGTAAAGAATGACAGATAGAGGACTGATAGAGAGGGAGAGAGAGGCCGAGGATGATTGAGAGTGTGATGGATGGAGATACAGAGCAGGTGACAAATGATACAGTCTGAAATAGAAATTGCCCGCTGAGAATGACATTGTTGGGTGTAGATCGCTCGATGCATCAACACCAGACAATGCTTAAGGCGGAGAAGTTGATTTATAACACGTGAACATTAATGACAGACACAGAACATGAATTTAGTTTGCTCGGTCTGTGTGTCAATACATAAATTCATATACAAATACAACCCGTGTGTAACGTGACTGTTATTATTACAGCGCCTGAAAGAAGGAAATATATAAATGTTTAAAATACAGTGATTGTGTTGCGAGCCTCTTGGCTGAGATATATAAATCCAACATCCCTGATTTGATCTGGTCAGGGACATTTGTTGAATGTCATAGCTCTCTCTCTGACTACTACTACTACTACATTAAATACAGTAAACACTGATCAGTCATAACATTATGACCACCTTGTGTAAGTCCCAGTTTTTGACACAAAAACAACCCTGACCTGTCGAGGTATAGGACTCCACTAGACCTCTGTAGGTGTGCTGTGGTATCTGGCACCAAGATGTTAGCAGCAGATCCTTTAAGTCCTTTAAGTTTCAAGGTGGAGGCCTCCATGGATTGGACTTGTTTGTCCAGCACGTCTGACAGATGCTTGATTGGATTGAGATCTGGGGATTTTGGAGGTCGAGTCAACACCTTGAACTCATTGTTGTTTTCCCTTAAACCATTCCTGATTTTTGAGGTCGCTGCCATCAGGGAACACTGTTTCCATGACAGGGTGTGCATGCTCTACAACAATGCTTAAGTAGGTGGGATGTGTCAAAGTAACATCCACATGAACTGCAGGACGCGATTCTTAGCAGATTATTCGCCCATGATGCTGTGGCCAGTTCACTGCTTTTCCTTACTTGGACCACTTCTCAAATCAAATTAAATTTTATTTGTATATCCCAAAGTTACAAAGTACATTTGCCCCTAAGGGCTTTACAATCTATACAGGGAGTGACACCCTCTGTCCTAGTGAGGAAAAACTGGCCCACTTCTGACATACAGACCAGTGCAGACCAAGGACACCCCACAAGAGCTGCAGTTGTCTGAGATGCTCTGACCCAGACGCCAAAGTCACGTCAAATTCTGCTGCAAGACAATGCAGTACTAACTACTACAAGAAAACACAAGGTCTGATGTACTCCTGTTTTCTGTAAAGTACCAAAATAACATAGAGTACCATAAAACGTTCTATTAACAAAGCACACACTACGAAAAAGGTACCACAAAATGTACAATAAAGTACTAAAATACTACAAGGTTTCATTAGGCTAACCGAAACACATCACACAGCAAAGTACCATAAGGTACCTTGAAGTACCACATGTTACCACAATGTGTACTACAGAGACCAGCAACGTATACCACTCAGAATCACGTTTGTACAGATTGTTGCACTCGTTCCAGCAGGTTGCAGTACTTGTAGTACAGTGTTGCTCTGCACTTTGATTATTTAGGGTGTGATACTCTGGCAACATGTGGGGCTGTTGTAGTACTTCTGTGTAGGATCTTGTGGTACATAAATGTTCTTACTGCTTAACTGTGGTGGTCATTAAAATTATTATTATTTGTAGTAATAGTATCTATCAGACTGCCTGATTGAAAGAGATTTATAGTGGTAATATTACATTTCTCCCTTCATCTTAAACAGAGTAATAATAGGATATAGTATAATTATAATATCAGATATCTTAATATATTTTATACTCACACAAAAACAAACACCAGGCAGTTCATTCTTAATAACCACTGCTGCCCTCTAGTGCTCACACCTATTATCAAACCAGAAAGTTTAAGAGGCAGATATTGTACTTTTTTACTCCACAACATTTATTTGACAGCTTCAGTTACAGCACAGATTATAGATTATCAACACAAAGTAAGAATGAACTAACAAATTATGATAAATTATTTGAGGTTAAGCTACTTGGCAGTGTGTAAACATTAAAGTAAAGACATTAATGCATCAATAATTTCTGCAAAAGTATAATTTGATGCCAATACACTCTTAATTTAATAAGATTTTGAGTTATAGATGTGAATACTTGCAGCACTACATGGCAGTGAATCACAGACTGATTCTAGGTTCTACATTGTTTCTCCTCTCTCTGCTCACCTCTCGGCACAGCTACATGAAGCAGCTTATTTTAAGCATCGACCACATTAGAATGTAATGAAGTGAAAAATATCACAGTGCAGTCATGTGAACGCAGTCCGGTCGACTGCGATGATGAGGCCGTGTGTGAGTGTGTGTGTGTGTGAGGGGTGGATGAGGTGAAGCATGAATGCCAGTCCAAACCGCTGAGAGTTTATAATTATTTGATCGACACTGTTGGCATCTACTTGACCGCCTCTAATGAGGAACCGGGTCTATCCAGTTCAGCTGTGTGAGTGTGTGTGAACTTGCCAATTAGCGCTAATGAGAGGCAGAAGGCGACGCAGTTCAGCGTATTGATTTCAAGAATTAAGTCTCAGAAGAAGTTGGTGATTATCAGCTATGAAGACACAGAGGTGGAAGAATCAAACACGCTTCACTCGGTTAAATTATGTTTATTTAAAAAATATATAGAAACAGGACCACTGGTGTAAACATACAGTAACATGGAACAGTGTGGATACTCACACTTCAATGCAACCCTGTTCACCTTCAAACCCAGGACTAGGAACAAAAAAACAAAAAATAAATCACACATCACAGCAGCACTTCAGAACTGTACACGCTGAATTGAACTGTGTTTTGTTAAATACTTTTAACATAGTGCAGATCTGTGATCAGTGAGATTAAACAATGAAATTAAATAAAAGCCTTTAGTACGTCTGTGGACAGTATGAAGGGTTACTGGGGAGAAACACGAGCCGAAAACCGTAAGAACAAAACTCACGCTTCGAGTTGATTTGTTGTGGCGTTACTTTGATTGCGGAAACGCGAGTCTTTGTGACAGTTTTATGAAGAGTTGGACTGACTGGAAGTGAACTGGAGCTCTTGTTAAACAACTTGGGTCACATACCGACAGCGTTTGGAAGAGTGGGCCATAGAACGCGTTCAAACGGTGAACGGGTACGATTAGAAAAAAAAAAACAAGTGTTGGTATCTGAGATCCAACAGTCACTTGAAAAAACTGACATATGAAAATAATGTTTGCATTCATACAATACTACATCTTCGAATATGTTTGTGTTCGACTGGTGCGAACACTAAAGACGAATCCGTCGTGTTTAGAAAAAGGTTCGACTGCGTCCTGCTGCAAACATCTGTACCCCAGAAGAAAGACAGAGCAGTTGTTGGTTTTGTTTCCCTTGTAACTGAGCAAAAATGGAAGCAAACAAAGTGAGAGGTCATCAGCGAAATGGAACAAACACTAGGTGTGACCGCACCCGCCACAACAGCAACGAACGAAGGGGGAGGATATATACACGCAAGTCCTAATACCACGTGATGGCCAAAACATCTTTTCCACATAGTTGGGATGAATAATCGCATCGATATGATCTCAAACGTCCCCTAGAATACAAACAGGTGGCATTTTATCCTCCCTTTATTTCAACTTTCCGCCAGTTTACGGCTGCTTGACTTTTAAATGATGGCACATGTTCCGACTCAACGCGCTTCATTAAACTGTTTGCCGTTTTATAAAACGCTTGAAAATGTCATTGATACAGTATAATAATGTATCCCAGATATTCTAAACAGTGTGTGACCTGTGCTGTGATACCAAAGTGTTGTTGGAAACCCATGGTGACAGTCAAAGTTACTCAATGATTCTAAAGTCCAGTTATGATGGTTCGGCTGCTTTAACAGTCTGGTCCCGACACGCTCATGGATTTCTTCAGTAGCTCCGTTCAATTAAGTGTCACTTGCTCTCGACAGGCATCGCAGCAGGTCTGCGCTCTATGAAGAAGCGTCTTCCAGCTGCTCGTCCTGAAAAGGGTAGCTGAGCGCAGGAGGAAAGCCCTGACTCCGAGGCTGCTCGTCCAACAACACCAAATCCTCCACGTCTTTCCCTTTGTACCTCCGCCTGCAGATCTTTACTGTCACTTTCCGCCCCTGAAAGACTTTTAGGGCCTCTTTGGAAGCCATGGCTTTGGACGCGGACTCGTCACGCCCGTATCCCGTCCCCATGTAAACAGTCTGACAGCGAATCTCACACACGTGGCCTTCCTTCTGCGTGCGGCCCGCGGGCAGGCCCGCAATGTCCTTCAGTGGCACAAAAACACAAGCCAGGGTCTGTTTACACGACTCCACGCAGCTACGGAGTATTTCAAAATGGTCCAAGTTGGGTCCAAAGCCCCCCGCCGACACCAGCTTCCATGCCACCGCCTTGTAGAGGCGGTTGAAGAAGGGCTGGTGCTCTGCTGGAGCCTGTGGAGGAGGTCCTGATTTCTGACCCGCGGGCCTCGTAGATGTCCTCCCAGCAGGTCGACTGTCAAGCTCATTAGGCCCACATTTGGCTCTCTTCACACAGCTGTCAGCGTCACCCTCTGCAAATGATGACACGACACAAAGAAGTAACATTTAATGAGGAAACAGACTGCGGCCGCAGGTGTGTAAAAGTTCGGTAATGACACTGAAACCCTGCTGGAATAGAAAACAGCACTGAAACATGTCAGTGTTTCAAGACAAGCTACGGAGCCTTTGTGTTGATGCAAGCGGTCCTTCACACGATCTAACGTAGGCACGTCATGTCTCACAGAAAACAGAGTAATAAAACATTTAGCTGGCGTCACTTTCTGGCCATAAAATAACAGATTTTAATCATTTTGATGCCACACTGATTTGTAATCAGGCGGATGGTGTCTGTCATTCCCGCTCGTACGTCATACTTCGCTCTTGCACTGTGTAACTTTGTGCTCCGGGTACGCTTAGTTTGTTAGCCGGGCTGCCCAGACTGTGAGCTCAGACGCAGGGACTGCCAGCTCTGGTGTCGTGCCAGAACAGGAGCTGGGCAAACGGCCAATGTAACCGGAGCTCAGCAGCTTTAATGGACATAATGGCAGAGGATTGCTATGCAACACTGCCTTAAAATTTATCGAAATAATGGAGGTGGATGCTGATGGGAAAGATTTGTTGCATCTCCCCGTCTCTGACTGACAGCACATTTTACAGACCATCTTAATCTGTACCTCGTTGCTTTTGAGATATCCAAACCGCTTCCATATAACTGACATTGTGTTGCTCTTTTTATTAACAGTTTGCTCAGCATTGAGGGATAACCTGAGTTCTGTGTGAAGGAGCTCAAACAGGCCGAGATACATCAGCAGAGAGAGAGAGAGAGAAGCAGTAAGTAGAGAGAGGAAATACACTTTAGTAGAAGATGGGTGTGTACTTTGACGTGCAAGCCAAAAAACTGCAGACTGACTGGTTTGTTTTTTACCTATATCGAGAAAAAGCATCCCGAGTTTATCATCGTAACCAATGTAAATGTTATCACAATCCCATACTGGGAGCCTACACTGATGCGTTTCATCACAGCACAGTCAGATGATTTAGTTCACAGCTCAAAAACACACAGTTTAAGTGTGCGGCATCGCTTTAGATAAAAAAAGGACAAGTGGTTCATTGGGTGGACTTGTCATTTGAATACTTGCAAACAACATGCAAACACGTCAACAACATTTTGTGGGTGTCTTTGTTGCAGTTTTTAGAGTTTGCTCAACTCTGCTCTAGTTTGTGGTGGTGCTGGATTACATTCTGTAGAAATGTACTTCTCGTATTTTGTCACACTTGTCTCACTATGGTGTCATTTTTCGGCTCACAGCGGCTCCTGGTTAGTTCAACAGCATCACACACCAGCCGCATTACATAAACATGCATTGTATTACCAGTTGTGGCGCCGCGCTTTCCTTTGGCCATGACTCCGTCCACTGTGGTCCTGTGGACCGGAGCGTCCTCCACAACGATCCCCTCGCCCATCTCCTTGATCTTGTCCATCACGGCTTGTGGATAGCTGAAGAAGGAGAACAGAGACAGCTCACCATCTGCAGGTGTTGATCTCTCTGTCGGTCAGTGTGTATCTTACCTGCAGCCGAGGAAAACGTGATTGGCCCACACCATGGACAGAGAGAGCAGCCTGTCCAGACTGCTGCTGCCGCTGCTGGGCACTACTCCCGGCTCCACGGTGGGGAAAGCCTCCATGTTCCTCAGTATGAACTCTCTCCGAGCAAACCACTGCTTGTTGGTCTCACAATAGCCCCTGAAAGTGTCGACCCACTGGGCCAGCTCCGGGTTCTGATCCAGGTATTCAGAAACTAAGTCCTCTCCGCTCTTCTCCCCCGCCATCCCTGCAACAACAAACATTACACACACACACACAGAGAGAGTTAGTGATTAAACCAGCACTTAACATAACCAGCTGTGTGTCTAGTTGACCTAACTAGTTCATGTTCTCCAGGGTAACTAACGTTAACTTGTGCTAGCCGAGTCACAACAGCTCCCAATTAAAAAACAAACAAACCCGCGCTAATAATTAACATCATCTTATATTAATGAAATCAACGTGACACCCACAGCTCGTACACTCGTGGGTTAGTAATAATTTTAATTAGTAACTACGACATACCAAGCTCTCTCTCTCTCTCTCTCCGCTGCGAGGTGTTGCTAGCTAGCTACATGACCGAATGATGACGCAAGACTGACGCCGCTGCTCGCGGGGGGGGGACTACAATTCCCAGAATCCCTAGTAGTACGCTAACTTATTTAGCTTTTTTTTTTTTTTTAAGTATTAAAAGCAACAAATACTGCTTTATTGTCGTATGTTAGCAACGCGAAACCCCAAAAATAACGTGCGTGATAAAGTATGTGACGCTTTTTAAATAAAGTAAACGATAAGCGAATACGTCATTTACCCTTAAAGAAAAAAAAAGTAATGTCGGCTAGCGGCTAGGTGTTACGGTTTAACGAGTGACCGTGTTCACTGTGGCGACCGTTAGAGCCGAATACATCCGTGGTTGACGTAGCGACAATAGGTGTTGATAAGAGGAAGACAACAAATGTCAAAACACCCCCGATTAGCTCCTAGTGTCTCAGTTTGACAGCGGGAGTATTGTCTTTTTTTGTTTCAACAGCTACGACAACTGTCTCCAGTTAACACGGTCACTCGTTAAACCGTAACACCTCGTCTACAATTCCCAGAATCCCTAGTAGTACGCTAACTTATTTAGCTTTATTATTTTATTTTTTAAGTATTAAAAGCAACAAATACTGCTTTATTGTCGTATGTTAGCAACGCGAAACCCCCAAAATAACGTGCGTGATAAAGTATGTGACGCTTTTTAAATAAAGTAAACGATAAGCGAATACGTCATTTACCCTTTAAAAAAAAAAAAGAAGGAAAAAAAAGTAATGTCGGCTAGCGGCTAGGTGTTACGGTTTAACGAGTGACCGTGTTCACTGTGGCGACCGTTAGAGCCGAATACATCCGTGGTTGACGTAGCGACAATAGGTGTTGATAAGAGGAAGACAACAAATGTCAAAACATCCCTGATTAGCTTCTAGTGTCTCAGTTTGACAGCGGGAGTATTGTCTTTTTTTGTTTCAACAGCTACGACAACTGTCTCCAGTTAACACGGTCACTCGTTAAACCGAAACACCTCTCGTCCATGTCCCGTCCCGTCTCGCGACACACAAGCGCTCGGGTGGCGGTTTGTTTTGGTGCGTGAGCAGGAAGCTAACCGCTAATAATAATAATATTATTATTATTTTAATGAATTCAAGGTGAATTAAAATGATCCACGAGCTGTTGCTGGCGTTGAGCGGATACCCGGGCACGATCTTCACCTGGAACAAACGAACAGGGTTGCAGGTAAAACTGAAACGCGCCTCTGACATGTTAGCTTCAGCGTGTCTTTTTAGAGTCACTGCTCACTTCATAACATAATAATATAACGAACAAACCTTTGAAGTGAGTCTTAGCATCAAGAACTTGGTTTTTAATGTAGATACATGCAGAAGGTAGAAGAGCCTATGGGTGAATGCATCACTTGTACTTATTCTTGTGTTGCAGTTACAAGTTACAAGTATTACAAACACAACATTGGTCAAATCAAATCAAATTTTATTTGTATAGCCCAAAGTCACAAAGTATATTTGCCTCGGAAGGCTTTACAATCTGTACAAATAAACACAAACATATTATACAATTACAATGACTGACAAAATGGCAATGAATTACCATGAATGATAAAATGACAATGAATTACAATGAATGATGAAATGACCACAGTAGCAGTGGAGCCTGTGATAGAGACACAGATGCACAGCAGCAGCAAATCATAAACTAACTATAAGCTGTAATGGAGATATGGTAACAATAATGACAGTAGTAATATCTCAGCTTATGTCCTCTTATGTCCTCCTCTGTAAGTCGCTTTGGATAAAAGCGTCTGCTAAATGCAATGTAATGTAATGTAATGTAATATATGTAGTGGACGTCATGCAGGACCACAGCAGCAGCCACGATCCACGAGAACCTGCTGGATGAGAGAGCACAGAAACCTCAGGGAAGAAGTTTAGTTAGTAACATGCATTAGAGAGAAAGAGAGACAGAGAGTTTTGGTGCACCATACATAGAAAAAGGCATGAGGTGGATAAGTTTAAAGTAACTACAGTTTAAATAGATTTAAAGTCTAAGGGCAGGAAGTACATTAAACTTCTATCCATGCAAAAATATATAAAATAAAATATGCATAAACTCTGTACAGGAAGAAAATGTGCATTGTTATTGTCCATATTTATTCTGCACTATCCTTTATCCAAATGTCTATAGATACACATATCTCTCTCTATATATATCTATATTTATGCATATATATCTATATATATATATATATATATATATCATTAGGGATGCACCGTATGAAAATTTTCGGCCGAAACCGAATAAAAATTAAATGGTTGGCCGAATACCGAAACCGAAAATAAAATGCGGTTGTTAAATTTTTCATTTTTTTTTTTTTTTTACCATTGCATAAATAGCCTAGAATAAATTTGTAGACATGTTTTTTCAAAGAAAGTAATGTTTATTTATATCCTTCAAATATTCCAGTAGATATAGTAATTCGTATTAGTTATTATTTCATTTATACTGTTAGAAAGCCCATGTTGTTTTAATCACTGTTAATTTGTTCTTGAAAGAAATTGCATTGCATCAATTGCGTCAGGCCACTATTCGGCCACTTCACCGAAAGCTGAAATGCACTTCTGGGCCATTTTCGATAATCCATGTCCAAGAGTCCATTTCCCCGGATAAGATGGGTTTTATTCGTTATTTGCCACTATAAACATGCTCTGACCTCCTCAAGCTTTTATTTTGGCACTTCCAGTTACCGGCATTTGAATTTGCATTTTAGCTAAATATTTAGTTTCACCCGAAAACATTTAGATTCAACATTTTTAGATTTAGATTTATATTTAACATTTATATTATAATTTAAATTTAGATTTATTTTAACATTTAGATTTAACATTTTTATTTATATTTATATTTAACATTTAATTTAGATTGATTTAGATTTATATTTACATTTAGATTTAGCATTTAGATTAGAATTTATATTATATATATATATATATATATTATATCTATCTATATATAGTCACATATAGAGCTACACATTGTCAAACATACCCAACCTGTGCATCGTTTATCTACAGGCAGACATCCACTCACACTTTATCCCAAACGTTTATAAGACTTAGTGAAAGTGTGGAGAATACACTGTTTGTATACAAACGTACAAACTGATACATTTCACTTTAACTTGACTAGTCTACAGGCAGAAGGAAGGGGTTCGTGTGCACTGCAGCAACCTTCGTGTGTCAGAGGTACATGAACATAAGCCCCTTTGTTTCACCCACAGGTGTCCCAGGATCTGCCTTTCCTTCACCCCAGTGAGACCAGTGTCTTAAACCGGCTCTCCAAGCTGGGCTCAGATTACATACGCTTCACAGAGTTCATAGAACAACACACCGGCCACGTGCATCAGCAAGTGAGTGAAGATACTTATTTACTCAGGAAGATATAAAGATATAAAGATGTTTAGTTTGTTTAAAAAGTACCAATCTAAGACGATTTGTTCTTCAGGAGCATCACACAAACCAGCCCAACCAGACAGGACTTCATGGGATTTACTTGCGGGCTTTCTGCACAGGTCTGGACTCAGTGCTGCAGCCGTACAGACAGGCCCTGCTGGACCTCGAACAAGAGGTAAAATGATGACTCTGCCAACAGGAATAAATGCTGAAGCATGCTACAGGATGCTCATTTAACTTGTGTGTAACCTGTGTGTGTGTGTGTGCGTGTGTGTGTGTGTTTCAGTTCCTCGGAGATCCACATCTGACAATATCTCATGTGAATTACAAGCTCGATCAGGTACAGACCCTCACAGAGGAAAGTCTACAGTCAAACAACATCTGTTCGTCTAACGCTGAACCTTTTGTTCCAGTTCCAGTTGCTGTTTCCTTCTGTGATGGTGGTGGTGGAGACTATAAAATCACAGAAGGTAAGGACTGCCTGTGAAGTAGTTTACCAGGGAAATGTAGGTTCAGAGTGCTGCCAATGTTGCACACGTTTAAGAAAGGAGAAATTGTTTAACTGACAGCGATTACAACAGTTCTACCTTCACTTTAGCAGAAATATGTCAGGTTTGTGTGTAACTGCAACATCCTCCTGCTCTTGTTGCATGCCGTTCCACCTTTATAACCACAGTAGCTGAATAAACACAAGATACCCATGAACACACATTTCTCCATAGTTGGTAAGCAGCAGTAAGATGCCACGATGTGTCAGTTACTTGTTCTGATTAAGTGCATGAAGGTCATTAACAGAGACACACAATCATTCACATTTTATTTAAGAGCCTGAAACATGACGGAAAAAGCGAGAGCTCCAAGAAGAAAACACATCTAACAGCTGTGTACGCTTTATGTCTCGTGTGTGATGTTTCAGATCCACGGCTGTCAGATCCTGGAGACGGTGTACAAGCACAGCTGTGGGGGGCTTCCCCCTGTACGCATGGCCTTAGAAAAGTAAGTCTGATCAGGACCACTCAGAATATAACGTAGGCTTGATTTCTGATGATGTTTTGTGCATTCTGCAGGATTCTCGCCGTGTGCCACGGCGTGATGTACAAGCAGCTGGCAGCCTGGATGCTGCATGGATTACTACTGGACCAAAGCGAGGAGTTTTTTGTGAAGCAGGGGCCGAGTGCTGGAGGAGCTGCTGCCAACCAGGAGGAGGAGGAGGAGGACCTGGGGCTGGGAGGTTTGAGCGGGAAACAGCTCAGAGAACTACAGGACCTGGTGAGAACACAAAGACCCCCCCCCTCCATCCAACACTGTACAAGAGCTCAATGCTTGAGTGATGGATTATGTCCTGTGCTGTGTTACAGAGGCTGATCGAGGAGGAGAACATGTTGGCGCCGTCTCTGCAGCAGTTCTCCCTGCGGACAGAGATGCTGCCCTCTTACATTCCCATCAGGGTGGCTGAGAAGATCCTCTTCGTGGGAGAGTCCGTCCAGATGTTTGAAAACCACAACCACAGCCCATCTAGAGCCGGTGGTCTACAGCGCTCTGATCTGAAGTGAAGTCTTGTGCTCTAATTTTTGTCTTTTTATGACACGTGGTTTTGTTTTGTTGATCTTCAGGCTCAATACTGAAGCACCAGGAGGACATGTTCGCCGCCGAGCTGCACAGGCTCAAACAGCAGCCTCTGTTCAGCCTGGTGGACTTTGAAAATCTGATCGATCGCATTAGGAGCACAGTGGCAGAGGTGAGCTAATATTATTATGCTGTTACTCTCTTCCTTCAACCAGAAACCATAAAAGTTAGCCTTCTACACTTAATAAATTAAAATGTCACAATCTTTCTGACTCCTAGCATCTCTGGACGTTGATGGTGGAGGAATCAGATCTGCTCGAGCAGCTCAAGGTTTGTATTAATTACTCTTCCGGTTCTGGATTATTAATCACCGGCGCTGACATTTGTACGTCCTTTTCAGATTATCAAGGACTTCTACTTGCTGGGTCGTGGCGAACTCTACCAGGTTTTTATCGACCTTGCACAGCACATGCTGAAGACGCCCCCAACAGCCGTCACCGAGCACGGTAAATAAAGATCGCTGAAGTCGCTTTTCTCTGAGTCTTTTAAGAGTTACAGAATAAATTCCCACTTGCAACAACTGGCAACCGCAACAGGATGTAACTGTCCAGTAAAATGTAATGCTTTAAAACTCCAACAAATGAACCGGCTGAGGTATTGGTAGACTAGAGAGTTAGTGTTTTTGTCAGTGGAGTGGCATTAGTTTCTGGTTAAAGCAAAGAGGATCTTACTCCTTAACAGAAAGATAGATGTGTAGGATCCTTTCAGTAATGTTGCTGGACACTTATAATAACAATCTAAACAGGCACTTTTAGTGGACGGACGTGCACAGTTGCCCTGAAGGTTTTGCAGCTGCAGAGCTCTCGCTCAAGAATTGTTATTCACAGAAACATGGGAAAATGGAGTCAAGGTACAAAAATACAGTGACACTAAAGTCAGATTTCCTTCGTCGCCTGGCATCCGGTTGTTGTTTGCAGGTGCCTCGCAGCAGCAGATATCATCCTGCAGCAGCAGTTTTTAACTTTAGTAAGCGTGTTTGCCTTCGGGACCCGTCGTCACAAGAAGAGCTGTGTATGTTTTAACGTCGTGTGATTTCTCGTCCTCAGATGTGAACGTGGCCTTTCAGCAGGCGGCTCACAAGGTGCTCCTGGACGACGACAACCTGCTGCCTCTGCTGCACCTCACTGTTGACTACCAGGGCAAAGACAGCAAAGGTGTGCTGACCACAGCTTTCTGTCGAAGTGACTGAAGTGATGTGAACACAAACAGAAACCTTTTCTACTGAGATGATTCTCTCTTTTATTTGGTCTTTAGTGCCATCTTGTGGATTTCTGATGAATGTTACACAGTTGACAGATTCTGTGGTTGAAGCTTATTCCGCCTGTTCTTACAGAGGCGACAGGCCCCAGAGATGGAGCCACTCCTCCACAAGACACCTCCCCTCGTGAGATCCCTCCCACGGGTTGGGCGGCTCTCGGCCTCATCTACAAGGTCCAGTGGCCGCTGCACATCCTCTTCACTCCTGCTATCTTGGAAAAGTGTGTACTTCTCTGGCTCCTTATAGGTGTAATGTGTATCTGATGGCCTGTTTAGTCCACCTGCTGAGCCTCCTGTTTGTCTGCCCTCAGGTACAACGTCGTGTTCAGGTACCTACTGAGTGTACGGCGGGTGCAGTCGCAGCTGCAGCACTGCTGGGCTCTACAGATGCAGAGGAAACACCTCAAGTCCAGCCAGACAGACGCTGTGAAATGGAGGCTACGCAACCACATGGCCTTCCTGATCGACAACCTGCAGTATTACTTACAGGTAATAATACAGTGACATGGTGGTTCCACCTGGGGGACTCGTGGATGATTATACACTAAAGAGAACATAATCCACACAGAGATCTCTAAATCCTTATAAACAGAAATATGAAATACTGGATAATAATCTAGATAATGTTTAATCAAACTTTAAACTTTCAGTTTGAAGTGTGACGTGGGACTATAAAATAAAGCGAGAGACAGAATCTAATAATAAAACATTTGTTTATCTTATTAAAGATGCACATATGAACTTTAAATTTAACTTTAAATTTAACCAATTTTATTAGTTTTATTTTTGTATTTGATCATGATGATATTACTGCAGCTGAAGATTTGTGTGACTGTTATTGAGTGTTACCGAAGGACTTCAACAAACCTGCTTCGTCTTTGCTTCTAGATTTTAAGATCAGCGGCACTTCTGCATCCACTAATGGTTAAATGTGAAAGTAGAAATCATGCGTGCGCACGTGAACAATTTACGCAGCTTTATAAATCATGCGTATGATTGGAGCGTTGCATCAGCTGAGCTGTTCTCCTGCCGTTTGCCTCTAGGTGGATGTGCTGGAGTCGCAGTTCTCTCAGCTGCTTCAGCAGATCAACTCCACCCGAGACTTCGAGAGCATCCGACTGGCCCACGACCATTTCCTCAGCAACCTGCTCGCTCAGTCCTTCATCCTCCTGAAGCCGGTACGAAGCGCTGGAACCTTTATCTGCTGCTGAATTTCTTTTTTTCAGGCTCATTTAATAAACGCTTCTGTCCTCAGGTGTTCCACTGCCTGAACGAGATCCTCGAGCTGTGTCATAACTTCTGCTCGCTGGTCAGTCAGAGCGTGGCGTCGCTGGACGAGAGGGGGACTGCTCAGCTGGACATCCTGGTCAAGGTAGAGCCGCTCATGTCTATCTGTCCATCTAACGCTGGCAAATGTAAAGTTCATTCATACGAGCACGTTCAAATTTCAGGGCTTCAGACGGCAGTCCTCCTTACTGTTTAAAATCCTTTCGAGCGTGAGGAACCATCAGATCAACTCCGATCTGGCTCAGCTGTTACTGCGACTGGACTACAACAAATACTACACGCAGGCTGGAGGCACCCTGGGCAGGTAGGACGCACAAAACCACCTTCAAATGTAAATACTAATGCACGAATCAAACCGAGGTCAGCGCTTAATCCATTTACATTTCTTTCTTTTCAGTGTTTAAGACGATCACAGTGGATTCTCTGCTAACTCTCACACTGAACACGAGAAGCTCCCATCAGTCTCGTCATGTGACTGAACCAGAATACTAAAGTTAAAATGATCTTTAAAGGGTTAGTCCACCAAAATAATCCGATCATTTTCCATTTTCATTTTGTTTGTGGCGCTTACAGACAATAGTTTTTCCGACTCTTAAAACAGATTTCAGGGGGACTGTTTCTTTGGCAGAAAGTTGAGTGTGGATTGTGAACGGTAACCAGACAAAGCTAAAGTAAAGCTTGACTGAGCTTTACAGACTGAACCATAATTTAAAAAAATGATTTATTTAATTAAAGGAGCAGTTCGACATTATGGGGAAACTTTCTTGCGTAGTCAGATGTAGGTCGACACCACCCTCACATACGATCGGTGCCGACTTTGTGCAAGAAGGTCGATTTTAGCATATTTCCCAAAAATGTTGAACTATAAAGTACTCAAGTTGCGTTTCCATGGTAACGTATTAAAAAAGGTCAAACTTATTCAAAACCGACTTCCCTGAAAATAACAGTTCAAAAAACAAGTCAGCCTGCTTTATGAAACAAACTTTAGGACACAAACAAGTTCTGGAAGCAGAACTCAGAGAGAAAATGTTTGGGTGGTCCGACTCATAACTCATCATGTCGTTGTACAAACTGTAAATATTCAAACTTGTACCATGAATAAACTGAAAATCCGTTAAAATGAAACAAGGGTCACAATTTATTATCCCATTAAAAACAGACAGGATAAAGTTATATACAGCAGAGGCATGCAACAGAACTAATGCTCAACATTTAACATGTTTCCGCGCGCGTGGAGTCGGATTATGAGGACGAGTAGTCGTGGCGGTACTGAGGCTTGCTGTGGAAAGCGAGGCGCTCCCCGCGGATGACGCTCTGCATGAGCCACTCGGGAGACACCAGCGGCACTTCCTGCGATGTCGCGTTCTTCTCCACCAGTGGCGGACAGGCGAGGTCTGTCACCACCACGTCGTACTTGCCGGCAGGAATGTCTGCAGGTGGAGGGAGGAACAGAGTGTCAACAGCACGTCGTTACTTCATCAGTGTGCACGTGGAGGAGGCGGTCTGTACCTGAACTGTCCTTATCTGCCTGGAAATGTCGGACGGAGGAACCTCCGCCCATGGTGATCAGCTGCGCCCAAAGCTCCACCGGTTTCTCGAACACCAGAAGGACCCGCAGAGCCTTGAACGGGCTGCAGCGTGGATGCCTGATGAGGACAAAAATATGGATTAAAACAAAGCGTGGGTGGAAAATGAAGGAAGCCAACACGAAGAGCCAAAAACTGAGTCAGTCTCCATAAGTCCCCATGTTCACAGCAGAAATAAACATGTTGACAGTCTGGTTTAGACACTTTCCTCACATCAGCTCCACGTTTTTAGTCGTGAGTTGAGTCAGGAGCCGACCACACTGACCTTCACACTGCGGCTGCAGTCGAATAGTCACCTTTAGGAAGTGAAATGTTGAGGAAAGGAGCTCAAGTGCTTCCTTTATTGTCTCCGGACCATCCTTTACCAAAGGAAAGGAGGTGATGCTGTCCCACAAAAAACAGTGTGATGCAAACAACATGGAGAGTATGTAGGAAGTATCTCAGATGAAGCGTTTTGTAGTCCATCTTCTGGACTTCGTAGTTCAATAACATCAACCGTCACATCATGGCATAGTCTAGTTTAAGTGCTCTCATCTTCTCCTAACACCTTATGTCCTCTCCTTTACATCTTTCCTTGACCTTGTGACATTTTCCATCGATGTCAAGGAAAAGTGGTTAGGAAAGGACTTAGGAGGTAATGTTTTTTGACTGTTTGACAAAACCCTGGCTCTTTAAAATGCAGGTCCGGTGGTCACTGAGCACCTCTGCAACATTAGATAACTTTGCTGACAGAGACCACACAGCAGAAGGTTAACACACTGAACACGCTGTCACTGTTATTCAGCCACAAACCACCTACAGCAGCCCACAGGACGATCTGTTCAGGCGTTTCTAATAATCTGTTTTACTTCACAGACGCTTTTCAGAAGAGATCAGGACATTTCTGACCTGTTAATTTACGATCGCTGCTCACGCACAGATCAAAGATAAACGCTTGTTTTGATCAGTGAGTCGTCGCCAGTAGTCGAGTTGTAAAATGAAACCAGGGGGGATGGTGAAATTTTTCATTTATGTGACATATTTTCCAGCAGGGGGGTCTGGGGTCCTCCCCCAGATAATTTTGTATTTCTTAGATGCAATTTCCTGCATTCTAGTCAATTTTAGGGTGACTTGCTAGACATGGCAAATCCTAAATCCCATCTGATTCATAGCTTGCATTCTCAGTTGCATGGCCTGCACATGACAAAACTATTTAACGGAAAGAAACAATAACCACTTAACTATGGACATCATGTCATTCACATCTTTTTAAAACATATTTGTAAAAACATTTTAAATATCTTTATTTGTGAATGTGCTCAAATATTTTTTTAAAGTTATCTAATGTTGCAGAGGTGCTCGTGACCACCGGACCTGCATTTTAAAAGAGCCAGGGTTTGTCAAACTCAAAAAACATTACCTCCTAGTCCTTTCCTAACCACTTTTCCTTGACATCGATGGAAATGTCACGAGGTCAAGGAAAGATGTAAGGAGGGGACATAAGGTGTTAGGAGAAGATGAGAGCACTTAAACTGACTATGCCCTGATGTGACGGTGGATGTTATGAACTACGAAGTCCAGAAGATGGACTACAAAACGCTTCATCTGAGTACTTCCTACATACTCTCCATTGTTGTTTTTTTTTTAAATTGTGGGACGGCATCACCTCCTTTCCTTTGGTAAAGGATGGTCCCGAGACATAAAGGAAGCACTTAGCTCCTTTCCTCAACTTTCACTTCCTAAAGGTGACTATTCGACTGCAGCCGCAGTGTGAAGGTCAGTGTGGTCGGCTCCGCTCAACTCACGACTAAAAACGTGGAGCTGATGTGAGAAAGTGTCTAAACCAGACTGTCAACATGTTTATTTCTGCTGTGAACTGGGGACTTATGGAGACTGACTCAGTTTTTTGGCTCTTCTGTTGGCTTCCTTCATTTTCCACCCACGCTTTGTTTTAATCCATATTTTTGTCCTCATCAGGCATCCACGCTGCAGCCGTTCAGGCTCTGCGGGTCCTTCTGGTGTTCGAGAAACCGGTGGAGCTTTGGCGCAGCTGTCACATGGGCGGGTTCCTCCGTCCGACATTTCCAGGCAGATAAGGACAGTTCAGGTACAGACCGCCTCCTCCACGTGCACACTGATGAAGTAACGACGTGCTGTTGACACTCTGTTCCTCCCTCCACCTGCAGACATTCCTGCCGGCAAGTACGACGTGGTGGTGACAGACCTCGCCTGTCCGCCACTGGTGGAGAAGAACGCGACATCGCAGGAAGTGCCGCTGGTGTCTCCCGAGTGGCTCATGCAGAGCTCATCGCGGGGAGCGCCTCGCTTTCCACAGCAAGCCTCAGTACCGCCACGACTACTCGTCCTCATAATCCGACTCCACGCGCGCGGAAACATGTTAAATGTTGAGCATTAGTTCTGTTGCATGCCTCTGCTGTATATACTTTATCCTGTCTGTTTTTAATGGTATAAAATTGTGCCCTTGTTTCATTTTACGGTTTTCGTTTATTCATGGTACAAGTTTGAATATTTACAGTTTGTAAACGACATGATGAGTTATGAGTCGGAACCACCCAAACCACAACAACATTTTCTCTCTGATTCTGCTTCCAGAACTTGTTGTGTTCCTAAAGTTTGTTTCATAAAGCAGGCTGACTTGTTTGAACTGTTATTTTCAGGGAAGTCGGTTTGAATAAGTTTGACCTTTTTTAATACGTTACCATGGAAACGCAACTTGAGTACTTTATAGTTCAACATTTTTGGGAAATAGCTAAAATCGAACCTTCTTGCACAAAGTGGCACAATCGTATGTGAGGGTGGTGTCGACCTACATCTGACTACGCAAGAAGTTTCCCCATAATGTCGAACTGCTCCTTTATTAAATAAATAATTTTTTTAATTAGGTTCAGTCTGTAAAGCTCAGTCAAGCTTTACTTTAGCTTTGTCTGGTTACCGTCACAATCCACGCTCCAACTTTCTGCCCAAGAAACAGTCCCCCTGAATCGTTTTTAAGAGTCGGAAAAACTATTGTCTGTAAGCGCCACAAACAAAAACTCAGTCAGTGAGAAAAATGATCGGATATTCGTTAACCCTTTAAAGATCATTTTAACTTTAGTATTCTGGTTCAGTCCATGACGAGACTGATGGGAGCTTCTGTGTTCGTGTGAGAGTTAGCGCAGAGACTCCACTGTGATCGTCTAAACACTGAAAAGAAAGAAAGTTAAATGGATTAAGCCTGACCTCGGTTTGATTCGTGCATTAGTATTTACATTTGAAGGTGGTTTTGTGCGTCCTACCTGCCCAGGGTGCCTCCAGCCTGCGTGTAGTATTTGTTTGTAGTCCAGTCGCGAGTAACAGCTGAGCCAGATCGGAGTTGATCTGATGGTTCCTCACGCTCGAAAGGATTTAAACAGTAAGGAGGACTGCCGTCTGAAGCCCTGAAATTTGAACGTGCTCGTATGAATGAACTTTACATTTGCCAGCGTTAGATGGACAGATAGAGTGAGCCTCTACCTTGACCAGGATGTCCAGCTGAGCAGTCCCCCTCTCGTCCAGCGACGCCACGCTCTGACTGACCAGCGAGCAGAAGTTATGACACAGCTCGAGGATCTCGTTCAGGCAGTGGAACACCTGAGGACAGAAGCGTTTATTAATGGGCCTGAAAAAAAGAAATTCAGCAGCAGATAAGTTCCAGCGCTTCGTACCGGCTTCAGGAGGATGAAGACTGAGCGAGCCGGTTGCTGGGAAATGGTCGTGGGCCAGTCGGATGCTCTCGAAGTCTCGGTGGAGTTGATCTGCTGAAGCAGCTGAGAGAACTGCGACTCCAGCACATCCACCTAGAGGCAAACGGCAGGAGAACAGCTCAGCTGATGCAACGCTCCAATCATACGCATGATTTATAAAGCTGCGTAAATTGTTCACGTGCGCACGCTGATTTCTACTTTCACATTTAACCATTAGTGGATGCAGAAGTGCCGCTGATCTTAAAATCTAGAAGCAAAGACGAAGCAGGTTTGTTGAAGTCCTTCGGTAACACTCAATAACAGTCACACAAATCTTCAGCTGCAGTAATATCATCATGATCAAACTTAAGAAAGATAATCAATACAAAAATAAAACTAATAAAATTGGTGACAAGTTAAATTTAAAGTTCATATGTGCATCTTTAATAAGATAAACAATGTTTTATTATTAGATTCTGTCTTCTCGCTTTATTTTATAGTCCCACGTCACACTTCAAACTGAAAGTTTAAAGTTGATTAACATTATCTAGATTATATCCAGTATTTCATATTTCTGTTTATAACAATATAAAAGTTTTAGGATTTAGAGATCTCTGTGTGGATTATGTTCTCTTTAGTGTATAATCATCCACGAGTCCCCCAGGTGGAACCACCATGTCACTGTATTATTACCTGTAGTAATACTGCAGGTTGTCGATCAGGAGGCCATGTGGTTGCGTAGCCTCCATTTCACAGCGTCTGTCTGGCTGGACTTGAGTGTTTCCTCTGCATCTGTAGAGCCCAGCAGTGCTGCAGCTGCGACTGCACCCGCCGTACACTCAGTAGGTACCTGAACACGACGTTGTACCTAGGGCAGACAAACAGGAGGCTCAGCAGGTGGACTAAACAGCCATCAGATACCCTTACACCTATAAGGAGCCAGGAAGTACACACTTCTCCAAGATAGCAGGAGTGAAGAGGTGTGCAGCGGCCACTGGGACCTTGTAGATGAGGCCGAGCAGCCCCAACCCGTGGGAGGGATCTCACGAGGGGAGGTGTCTTGTGGAGGAGTGGCTCCATCTCTGGGGCCTGTCGCCTCTGTAAGAACGGCGGAATAAGCTTCAACCACAGAATATCAACTGTGTAACATTCATCAGAAATCCACAAGATGGCACTAAAGAACCAAATAAAAGACTACAATCACTTCAGTCACTTCTACAGAAAGCTGTGGTCAGCACACCTTTGCTGTCTTTGCCCTGGTAGTCGACAGTGGGTGCAGCAGAGGCAGCGGTTGTCGTCGTCCAGAGCACCTTTGAGCCGCCTGCTGAAAGGCCCACGTTCACATCGAGGACGAGAATCACACACGTTAAAACATACACAGCTCTTCTTGTGACGACGGGTCCCGAGGCAACACGCTTACTAAAGTTAAAAAATGCTGCTGCAGGATGATATCTGCTGCTGCGAGGCACCTGCAAACAACACAACGGATGCCAGGCGACGAGGAATTGACTTTAGTGTCACTGTATTTTTGTACCTTTACTCTATTTTCCCAGTTTCTGTGATAAACAATTCTGAGCGAGAGCTCTGCAGCTGCAAAACCTTGCACTGTGTTAGATTTGTTTATTTTAAGTGTCCAGCAACATTACTGAAAGGTCCTACATACTTCTTTCTGTTAAGGAGTAAGATCCTCTTTGCTTTAACCAGAAACTAATGCCACTCCACTGACAAAAACACTAACTCTCTGGTCTACCAATACCTCAGCCGGTTCATTTGTTGGAGTTTTAAAGCATTACATTTTACTGGACAGTTACATCCTGTTGCGGTTTCCAGTTGTTTGCAAGTGGGAATTTATTCTGTAACTCTTAAAAGACTCAGAGAAAAGCGATTCACGATCTTATTTACCGTGCTCGTGACGGCTGTTGGGGGCGTCTTCAGCATGTTGCTGTGCAAGTCGATAAAAAACCTGGTAGAGTTCGCCACGACCCAGCAAGTAGAGTCCTTGATATCTGAAAAGGACTACAAATGTCAGCGCGGTGATTAATAATACCAGAACCGGAGAGTAATTAATACAAACCTGAGCTGCTCGAGCAGATCTGATTCCTCCACCATCAACGTCCAGAGATGCTGGGGTCAGAACAGATTGTGACATTTTAATTTATTAAGTGTAGAAGGCTAACTTTTATGGTTTCTGGTTGAAGGAAGAGAGTAACAGCATAATAATATTAGCTCACCTCTCCAACTGTGCTCCTAATGCGATCGATCAGATTTTCAAAGTCCACCAGGCTGAACAGAGGCTGCTGTTTGAGCCTGTGCAGCTCGGCGGCGAACATGTCCTCCTGGTGCTTCAGTATCGAGCCTGAAGTACAACAAACACAAACCACGTGTCATAAAAAGACAAAATTATAGGCACAAGACTTCACTTCAGATCAGAGCGCTGTAGACCACCGGCTCTAGATGGGCTGTGGTTGTGGTTTTCAAACATCTGGACGGACTCTTCCACGAAGCGGATCTTCAGCCACCCTGATGGAATGTAAGAGGGCAGCATCTCTGTCCGCAGGGAGAACTGCTGGAGAGACGGCGCCAACATGTTCTCCTCCTCGATCAGCCTCTGTAACACAGCACAGGACATAATCCATCACTCAGCATTGAGCTCTTGTCAGTGTTGGAGTGAGGGGGGGGGGGTCTTTGTGTTCTCACCAGGTCCTGTAGTTCTCTGAGCTGTTCCCGCTCAAACCTCCCAGCCCAGGTCCTCCTCCTCCTCCTCCTGGTTGGCAGCAGTCCTCTCCAGCACTCGGCCCCTGCTCACAAAAAACTTCGCTTTGGTCCGCAGTAATCCGTGCCGCATCCAGGCTGCCAGCTGCTTGTACATCACGCCGTGGCACACGGCGAGAATCCTGCAGAATGCACAAAACA
Organism: Larimichthys crocea; assembly: GCF_000972845.2. Taxonomy (NCBI): domain Eukaryota; kingdom Metazoa; phylum Chordata; class Actinopteri; family Sciaenidae; genus Larimichthys; species Larimichthys crocea. The sequence goes on from NC_040018.1 coordinate 6,880,486, forward strand.
TCATCAGAAATCAAGCTACGTTATATCTGAGTGGTCCTGATCAGACTTACTTTTCTAAGGCCATGCGTACAGGGGAAGCCCCCCACAGCTGTGCTGTACACCGTCTCCTTTAGGGGA